>NC_143588.1:22996707-23296707 GCF_048544385.1 Mastigoproctus giganteus | reverse complement strand
AATAATACAGAAGTATCAAGTGTAAACAGATCTAACCCTTTCAAATAGTTGTGAATTCAGCTACTGTTCTGATTCAACTAAACATTTATTTCTATGCACTGCACGCTGTCGTCATGCTCATTTGTTTTCAACTCTCTGATTATATCGCTTCTAAATACGATACATATGGCAAAGTGTTGTCTTTTTTTTACAGATTTGTATATGCAATATTGCTGATACGAATGAAAAACTTCGTGTCTTGTCAGAGTAGGATCTGCACGTAATATAACTGGATAACTATTATAACAGTGTAGGAAAAATTGCGTACTTGAATATTTTATTTTTAGTTTAAAGTGAGTTTAATTGAATCGAAAGCTCTACAGATGTTTCCCACAGCGCTCGGTTGGGTGGTATGCACATTTTTTACAAATGTGGTGAAATAATATTGTAAAAATAATCCGTATATTATGAATTATGGTGTCTAATATTTTTGAGATGCTATTGTTTGCGTTATTGGTCTTTCATTTAACACAATGACAATACCTTGAACAACACAACAGCTTTAACACGACTGCGTGCGACTGACGTACTATACGCCAATGATTTTGTAGAGAAAAGCAGTCACACGAGTTAGCTGCGATGGCGTATTGCATCATGCATACAACAGACTTCGTCTTGGAACTTAATATATATGTACAGTATATATATATATATAATGCCTTAGAGAGAAAAAGATTGTAGCCAAGAATGCAATTATATTTCTTGTAAGTTATAATATTGGAGGACGGTTATTTCTGCTCGTACAATTTGAGGGTTACAACACCAGAAATAAACGTAACATTTCTTATTCAGATTTTCCAATTTGTCTATTTCTTCTCCACTGGAAAACCATTGATTGGATTATGTCAAACTCTGAATCTGATAATTCAGAAGATGATACTGACTATTGCCAACCATAAGGTTTCGGTTCGTCATCAACCAAACTTTTTTTCTACAAAGTGAGGGAAATGATCTGGCGAAAGAATCGTGCCCGCAGGTTCTGTAAATGTTTTGGGATCGATCCAGAACTTTAAGCCAAGAACTTGCTCTCTCCAACTATTTTTCTGTAGAAAACACTGAGTTGTATATTTTTAGAGGATGCTCTAAATGTTTATTTTTCCCGATGAAGAGAAACGTTCACCCACTTAGCGTTTTTGCTCATTTAGTTGAAAAATTAAAAAAAAAAAATCCACAGTAACACGCCATTTCAAATCCCAAATGAAATCATGCAATAAAAAACTCAAGTATACTATAAGTAATTAATTTAATGTAAATAATTTTTTATGGGATTTGCATATTGGTGTTATTCAAATATTATTAATTATTATAAATGTTTATTAGTTACATAAAAATTACATTTTAAGAAGATCTTTCAAATGAGATGTATTAATACATTGAATTGTAAAAGGAAATAATTTCGAGATAAAAAAAATGAAGAAAACAGTTCGGGAGATAAAAAATCGATAAAAACTGAACTATTCGCACAAGATGGAGGAAATAAGATGCGAAAATCGCACGCCTCTACGGAAACAACAATCTTTCTTCATTAAGTAGGTGGGAACAGATATTTAAATTTGAAATCAGAAGCTAAAATGTCCCGCCTACACGAATTTCTACTCAGGATTAATAAATGAACAGAAACAAATCGCCGAGAGAAATTCCTGGCGAGTTTACACCCATTTTTTAACGCGCGTAACATTTTACGTTATTATTCTGCGTACCGCTCTTTGGGTCACTGTAACTCTCCATCCCGCCACCTGGCGGGTAAATTTCGAGTTTTCGTCTGCATACGCTGACGGTTATGATAAGGGGGAGGGCAGCTGCGCTCAGTCGGGTGGTAGCTATCGGCAGTAGCTGCCTGTGAGTGAGTCGCTCTCTCCGCTGTTTTCGGAGAAGCTCACGGTCTCATCGAAGCAACGATGGGGGTTGCTTCGCAGCTCGCTACTCTTCGCACTTCTTAAAAACATCATTTCAGCCAGAAGAGTCATCAAGTCGGTCGTCGGAGACGTTGGGATGCGACAGGTGGTGGTGTCGTGAGATGCACAGCGGCAGATCAAAAGCAAACTGCGACGCTTTAAGCGCTTATCCTCCACGAGTGATTTGCGCTATCTGAGTCGGCGGCGGCTCCCTTAATAACTGAACAAAAACCCCTGACCGGTATTTCGGCGGCTGGCGGCGGCACCCACCGCCGCTTTGACCTCCGGATGGATACAAGCGCCAGAAACTGTCCGCGGTGATCAACCGAGGAGCTCGTCGGGTTGCAACAGAACCAGTCCCGCTATTCGGCCCTGCCATGACCGTGTCACGGAGACTCCGCTGTACTGTCATCCCCGGTTCAATTCTGTGGACGGGATTATGGATAGCTGTGTTGTCGCCCGGTGTGTATTCCAAGACTAATCTGCCTATCGGAGGTTTCTTTCCCACGACGGCTAACATCTCGGAAGGAGCTATAGGTCGTGGAGTCATTCCCGCTGTCAAGTTGGCGCTGTACCACATCAACAACAGTCCCCGTATCTTGCGTGGCTACCGGCTAGACGTGCACTGGAATGACACAGAGGTAAGCCTTTTAGCCAATCCTTTACTTAAAGCCCTCGCAGTCCATAGCGAACTTTTGCGTTCGTTGTTAACGCCAACGCGCAAAAGAAAGCGTTCAAATATGTGATTGATTTATTATCGCAATGGTCGTCTGCAAATCTTTATTATCGCAATGGTCGTCTGCAAATCTTTATTGTGGCCTTTATTAGGGAGTAGTTGACGAAGAGTAAAAATGCGTTTAAAAATCAATACGTGTCCAAATTTAACCGAAGTAAGAAAGCAAGTAAGGGTGTGTCGGGGGATTGCTTTACAGAAAACAGAATAGTTAAGGCATTTCTAGAGGAGCGGGAGGATGACTACATTTCCTAAGAAACCTGAAAATAGCGGAAATCAATATTGTGCTTTTACAGATGCCTCGAGACCCGTCCTACGTGTGAGTCGTGCAATTTCTTGCTAGAAAGATGGCCGGTCCGCGATCATTATAATTCACCATTTGACATTATATATATTTCAACGCATCTTTAAAAAAAACAAATAAGAATGAGATACACTCCAGCGATTGGTGTGTCTTCTAAAAGCGGGTTTATTAAAGATCGTATCAACATTCCGATATATAAACTAGCAAGCAGGATTTCTCACGAGAAGCAAATCTGGTGTTTGGCCAGGTGTTTAAAAATAAAACGGTGTTCTACAGGAGTTAACTTTCTGACAGAATGTATGCATTTTTGACATCAACTGCGCAGGTGAAATACGGATATTGATCTGACTATCGTGGGGAAAGAGTTCTTATATTTTATGCTTTCTCTCTCTTTCTCTGTGGAGTTCTCCTAAAACTTGTCGCCGCTATATTTTGCGAAGGTATGCTTATAGTTCCGAAAAATAGATTAAATGTTACGCGCAAAGTTATGTCCCTAGTCTGATCAAGTCAACATTAGCGTATTAATATTTGACAGTGCGTTGGCTGTTTTATCCTTTGAAAGATAATGTAAGCGTAGGTTTTGTTTATGTGCAGTCTCTCTCTCTCTTCCTAAACTGAATAATTTAATAAACCATATTACATTTAATTATGAGTTGTGTAATATAAATGCTAAATACTCTGTTAACGCGTATTTTAAATTAGGCACTCATTGTTATCCGAAAACTGTCCGAGTAGTAGCTACTGCTGAAGGCTAATGTCCACTGATATAATTACTCTAATTTCTAAAGTGCTAAATTGTTAAAGTGAGTTTCCAATTTGGAGCGTTAAGTCAGTTTGTAAGGGTTCGCTGTTTACGTAGTTGGATTTTGATTAGCACTGCGAGAGGAGGTAATTTTAATGAGCAATGCTGAATTTGAATTTATAATATTTAATTGGGAATTGTTCGTAATCTATGGCTACAGATCTTTAGTGTTCAATGCGTAATTTTTGAATATTCATCATGATAATTCTGAATGGAATTTTGTAGAGTAATTAAGGATTTTTAAATGGATTGGAACAGCATGATTGAAACACAGTTCGAAAGAAATTTGAGAAGACTTAGAATTTGACAAAATTCCAGCTCAGACAAATAAGATGGTAAACTTTGATACGTAATTTTAGTTTGTTATTTGTACAGTGTGGGATATTTTGTATACTTCGATAGCAAGCGATACGCTGTTTTACTAATGAGGACTGTGGATTATATTCGTAACAAGGGGATGATTGATTATTCTATTAATAATAGCTGATAATAAAGTAGATACCGAAAGTATGAAGGAGAGATATTTAAAATAGATATCTGCAGGAGAGGCTGTTTATGGAATAATAATTTCTGCAGGTCTCATTATAAGGTACTGTGTGTTACAGAATTAATCATTAGCCCTGGAGATCATGTGATGTAGATCTAAGTTTAGGGTCGAGTATACAATAACTGAGTGGGGACAGTGATGACCATTTAAAGAACGAAAACAAAAACAGTATAATATTTGGTATCATTAAAGGGATTATCAGGTATATTTATGAACTTAACATTATTTTGTGGCTAGGAGAGTGTACTATTCTAGAAACACGAAAATTAGGTACAATGGCATAATGTCAATGTTCGCGAAATTTTTCAGACCATAAACTTGAACTTAGATCTTGTATTACAAGCAGGCGGTCGAGTGCTATGCACCTCTGGTATCTCCGTAGAGTCGGACCTGTTTATGTTTCAATCAAACACTACGTCTATTACAGCAAACAAAATCCAAAAAGAAAAACATGTGGATAATCCAAAAGGAAGTGAACTCATTAAGTTACAGTAAATTCGCCATAAACCAACCTCAATCGCTTAATGTCTTATAAAATAACATGAAAAAATTGTATGTCAGTATCTTATGCAGTTTATAAAATTTAAGTTCTTATATTGGTAGGCGGAAGAAGAATGAAGATCCACAAATCGAACATCGTCCAGTTTCATGCCCTCTTTGGTCAAATTTTTGACCAAAGAGGGCATGAAAGAATAACTAGAGTGTTTTGGGAAATATCGCCCAGTTATGCTACTGTCATTAGATGGTCGGCAGGGTTCAAAAGGGGACGGGAGGCATTTGAGGAAGATCCAACGTCTGGTCAGCCATCTAAAGCAATCACTTCTGAAACAACTGCCATCGTTGATGAAAAAAATTTGGAAAGCAAAGAATTGGAGTGTTTGAAATTGAAAAAGTACTTAACATTTTCCATGGAAGCATTTTAATAATAATAAATGAACATTTGGAATGTCCAAAGTTCGTGCAAGATGGGCTCTAGAAATTTCCCATTCATGGCAAACGTCACACTGCTAATCCACATTGATTTTTTTATCCGTTTGGTGACTGGTGATGAACTTGACTACATTTTTATGATCCTGAATCCAAATTAGAAAGCATTCGGTGGAAGCACAACGGGATCACTACCCTCGAAAAAGTTTCGAACTCAACGATCAGCTGGGAAAGTGTTGGTCTCAATATCCTGGAACACAAAAGGACTCTTGTCAAAAGGACCTTGCACATAAAACCACAATAACGGAGGAATATTATGCTAGCCTTGTGCCAAAGTTAAAAGCTGCAAGTCTGGAAAAAAGCGAGAAAAGTTGGTCATCGGGTTTTGCTTTTCCTTGACAACGCACCTACCTGTACACAAAGCTCGGGGTTGCACAGGCCAATTTTGTTCACATTCACTTGAATATGAGCAAAATTTGATTTGTTCACATTCAAGTGAATTTGAACAAAATTTTCTGTAGAAGCTTAGTCTGATGCACGAAGAATTTTTTAAAGGACTAAATTGTTTACAGATTATTCTATACAGTAAGTGTATTGAACTTCGGGTTGAATACACTGAAAAAATAAGAAAAATAATTTTATATCTATGCCTTTTATATTCCGTTCCCAAAACAGACTCTTTCAACTCAGCAATTATTTGTACCTGTAATGGAGGCCCAGTATTAAATACTAGTATATCAATTACTAAATTAATAGGAACCTATTAATACTAAATAATAAAATAATAATATTAAACTGCTAAATACTAAAATGCTTCTATTAATCTTAAAATGCTAACTTACGACTAACCTGACCTCGTCTTCCTGTAACCTCATCACCTTCCTAAGAACAAGAATCAATCTAATTTTGTGCGAGTTGAAAATTTTAAATAACTCGCGGGAGAACTCTACTTCATCAACATGAGTGGGTACCTACATCCTCAATGGAAGTGTTCCTTTAGAATTCCTACACTCTCCAACGTTTCTCTTCTCCAAAATAATGGTGGTGATGTGGTGGGGTCCCAAATTTCAACTCCCAGGTGCATTCAACGTTGGTATGGCAACATGGGGAAGGCACTATTCTGCATATTTGAATTTCTTTTCATCTTATGTCATTTATGTATCGCTGTTTTGCAAGAAGATAAGAATATATCTACATAGCGAGAAGTTCACTATAAAAATACTAAAATCTATTTTCTTTTTAAAGTCTGAGTCAAGGTAATTCCACTGTCAACCACTACTTCAGTGAGAGACTACAACTTCAGGTCTTAAACATTTATCGCTTATTGAAATGCCCTCTGCGAATAAACTCAGGTAACGTTTATCGTATGAGGAATGACAAGTACAAGCTGAGATGAATGCAGTTATAAATAATTCAACCTAGATGACATTGTGTGATGTGTTTATTCCGAAAGATGGTCTTTGAACAAATTTTATGAAGCGGATGCTTTCATATTTCTTTTATTCTTTCTTAATTTTCCTCCTTTGAAGAAAGAATAAATGATAGAACGCATCACCAAATATTCACGATCTTCAGAGAAAATAAACCGCTATTGTATCAATAATATATTCATTTATTACAACGGAGGCAGACGTTTCGCTCGTTTTGTAAAATCTACACGAATCAGCATTATTATTGTTCAAAAACACGCACCTCGAATGACACAGATGAAATCTTCTAGGGGCTAAAAAAAACTTCATTGTCGTAGAATGATAATGTACTATTGGCCCTCCCTATTTCCGAAAATGGAGTCAGTAAAATTGTGCAGTTCTTGCAGCACTAAGATGGAATAAAACAACGATATTATTCTCTGGGATGGAGATATATGAAGCCATCAGCACCCATATGTTTGAACGAAGATAAGGAGCAAAACAATAAATAAGAATAATAGCAAAATAGCATATCATCATATCTTTTTCAGGAATTTTCAAAGACAATTCCAAGATAATCGTACAAAGTGAAATATTTTTATGGCAGAATTCTTGTATCTTGTATTATGAGGATACGTCGCGCATAGGCTTTTTTTTTAACAAACTCCAGTTGCATCATCCTTCATTCTCTTAAAATATTGTAATTATTTAAATCAGGCTGACCGTTCTCTTCAGAACTTCATATCGTCTTCCTAAATGATCCTTATGAAGACAGTAAACTCTGTTGCTATCATTAAAATCATCTCCCTAATTCCCTCAAAAATACCTTGTATACTTTACAAAGTTCACTTCACCAGGCTACTTCAAATGGATAAATTATTTCTCTGCAGAGATCTCTGGTATAAATCATTCGTCACCTTTAAAACGAGTTGCGTAGGTATTGAACTACTTAAAGTAATCGGTACTTCCTTAATAAACTGCACTATTTCCAAAAACACTCCCTTGTTCAGAAAGAGAAGTATACTGCTTGAAGTTGTGCTGGTGAGGGGCAGCTTGTGATAGTAGCGAGTGCGCCATATGAAAGACTTGCAACGTTTTCAAAAAAAAATTGCTCATTTTGAAAAAAAAAAATAGTCGTGGTCTCCAGTACCATTTACAGAAAAAAATAATACTAGAAACTAAATTTTATCCATTTGAAGTAGTGCAATATGGATGCAACTCTTTGTGAAAACGGAGGGCACACCTCATGCAAGAGCTGAATAAAAATATTGATGTGTTAGAATACAATAATGTAAACTAGAAAAATCCATCTGTGTGGCAGACATCATTTTAAGGGGCTCAAAACAAAATCGTTTTTTAGTTGATTTCATTGTCCTAGTAGCATCAACAATTTTGATTGTTCTATAATTCATCGATTATGTTAATGAGTGAAATTACGCGCTTCCTCATTTACTACTTCTTCCCTTTGGTTGGCTGAACATCCATGACATCACTTCTGATATCCTTAAAACCGTAAAAAAAACCCAGAAAATTATCATAAAACCGAAAATATCTCCTACAATTAATCGTCGTCTTATAAAACAAAGGGCGTCTAATTTATTTTGCATTTATTAATTAAAAATATGAAGGAAAAAAGCTTCTTTCATTTCTCGCAATTAACTTAAAGATTCAAACCTTTTAAAATAGAGAAAGCCGTCAAATAACGGAAGCGATATCACTTATCAAAAATGAACTTGGGTTACAAATCCAGTTGCACACAATCAAACAGGACACCAATCAGAAAAAAACTTTAATTAAAATCATATGTTTCCATTTAAAATGATCCGTTCCAAATGACATTAGAAAAATTGCAAACAGAATTTTTACACAAATAGTTTTTATATAATATTTTTATATTATATTAATAGAATTTTTTATACAAATAGTTTTAATTTTTAGTGGAGTTGTGCAAAACGTTGAAAATAAGAGAGTAAACAGAAAGGAGTCCAACAGTGTTTTTCCTTCTTTCATGTACTCAAGTAATTTACTCATGTAAAGATCATAAACTCAGCATTAAATTCTTTCTCATCCCTAACATTATAAGCAGTACAGAAATGTTGAGAACTGATTTTATGCATTCCCTAGTCCTGCGATAGACTACTATTTAATGTACCGCGAAATGCTAAGCTTATCAAAAATCTCTCCTACTGGACTATGGAAGATATGCACGCATTCCGGAAGAGCTTTAGAATACTGAATAAGCAAGAGATGTAGTAGGGAGGATTGCATTGTGGTGCACAGTAAGTATATGTGTGTAATTCCTCTGTGATCTGTTTCTCAGCTACCAGCGGAAATAATTAAAGAACTTTACCACTTTATCGAGAGAGAGAGAGAGAGAGAGAGAGAGAGAGAGAGAGAGAGATTACACGTAGAGTTTAATGTGTGTATTTCTGATGGAAAGGATCCTCACAGTTCTATTAGAAATCATACCATTTCTGTGTAAGATTTCTGTTCTTATCTGTTTAAGGAAACTGAAGTAATAAATGGAGTTGTCATTATCAGTTTTAGTTTTTCTGCCTTTCGCTGTCGCTTATTCTTTTTATTTATTTACAATAAATGCATTCTCACTGTTAAGTTACAAATTCCAATATCAGCAATTTGCAAACAAAAAATTGCTAGACTGCTAAAAAGATGATACCGGCTTTTCTCGGCATAGTAATGAATGGATTAACATCACAAATGACCCAAGAGAATTCTCATACCGAAGAATGTAGCTGAGATAATTACCTCAGTTTTTGTAGGCTAGGATAATTGTCATATATAAACCCCTTTTATGTAAAAAAAATAAAAAAAGTACAATCTGTTGAATTCCAATTTTTTTTTACTTAGATGGGCCCATTTTCAGATAACTTTTATTTGCTTCGTTATAGCAAATTATATGAATAAACTTCAAAATTAGTCTCGTATTTTTATACACATTTTTAAAAATATTATTGAACGTGTGTAAATTAATTTGTGTTCATTTAATGCAAATTGGAAAATGGTGTGTCGCGCTATTTATTTTAAAAATAATCGGGTTGGCGATAAGTCTTAAAAATTATATTTCTGGATAAGAATTAGGCTGGAATAAAAGTAATTTTAAACGTAAATTAAAATAAATAAATATAACACTGAAAATCAGTTTAAAAGAAAAACTGGCAAGTCTCATTGGCAAGTGTTTTCCCTTTTACTGAACAGAAGGAAATAAAGCATATATAGACATTGAAATCTAACAGATAGAAGCGAATCAAATAGATTTTTTTTAAATATTAGTTTATTCAAATTATTTGTAATTTCTGCATGAAATAACAAAATTATTCGCTACAATATACCAAGGAAAAAAAAAACTTGCTACGAGGGAAAAAATATGAATAAGAAGTGATATGTAAAGTGTCGATGGAGTATATTTATTTTTCTTTGTATGCAGAGTAAGACATGTCTGGAACATCATATTTTTCACCACCACTTAATTTAGCTCTGCAAGTAGAAGCGTGGTGAAGACCGCTAAAACTGATAGATAAAGGGAGACACCTTCTTTGGCGATAATATCCCTAGAGCTCACCGTCTTCGCGACTGACGGACGTGACATCGCTTCATGCACTGAAGAAGACGGAAAAATACTAAGAACATGTGGATACACTACAAATGCGTGATATTCAAAGTGGGAAGTCGATTTATATGGAATTTTACACTCCAATACAGTCTTATTCCTTCGTTTAAATTATTTTAAATATTGAATATATACATATATGGATAAAAAATACATAATCAATCAAAAAATGAGCAAGCGCAATTCAGAAGAATTAACTAAACGAATAAGATAAGGATACTCATACTGTTAGAAGAATATGTACAATATTCCTCCAGTCCTTCAAACACCGGGTGAAAAGAAACTTTGACGATTTTGTTTCTCTATTCGACCGGCTTATTTCACATCTTTTTAAGGAATAAAATATGTAAATGTGACAGAAATTTTAAGGCCACTGAGAGGAAACCAAAAATTAATTTTGCAAACATTGGAAAATCACTTCGTCGGGCAGTGAAAGAAAAACTCCATATGAAAAATATCAAGATTGGCAGCAGAAATTTTTTTTACAGAATGATTGGATATCGTTGTTCATTTTAAATTTAAGAAAATATAAATCATTCACACATTTTAATATAATAATTATTTTTAAACATATTTATTAATGTCATTATAAATTATCTATATAAAATATTATAAATAAAAAATATAATAGAAAAAAGCGAATGATTTTTAAAAAAGCGTATATTTTTAACACAAAACATTCTTACTATGACCACTTCTGTGTTTTTTTTGTTTTTTTTTCGGGCAGAATATTTTAAACTGCATTAAATAAATAAATATTGCACTGATCTTAGACCACCTGATAGAGCAAATTCCTTAACCGCGAGTTGCATAAGTATTGCACTATAAAAATGACATCACCCTTTCGATTATGTTATTTACTTATCATTTGTCACTAGTCTGTGATTTACCTAAAATTCAAAGATTTTTGAAGGGTGGGCTTCAGCCTCCCCTTTCATTTTCTCGTGTACGGCCTGTGGTTTTAGATGCGTACCGCCACTGACTTTTTATTTTATTTAACTGTACTGTCAAGTACTTGTGAAAGCTACTAATTTTTAACGTGCGAGCTCTCCCCCATCCCCCCCAAAACAAAGTTTCTGGGTGTGTCACTCTAAGACCATTGCAATTACTGAAATTTACCCTGCTCGCCTTAAAAAATGCATGAGGGGACGAAATAATCCAAGCACTATCACATAAATACAGTATTAATCTATAAAACGCATATAGTAGATGTAACTTTTTGTTTGGTTAAATATTATAAAGTAATATAATTAATGAACTCTCATAAATAATGGTTATAATATACAGCGAAAACATTTACAAGGAAATAGTGGGGATAACAACTTTTAAAATATCTTATATTTTCAACACCAAAGCATTCTCAATACACACTTAGTGATCACTGAATTATGACCACCCCTATGAAAACTGAATGCAACCCGTTGACCACGTGAGGTACGAGAGTGCGGAGTTAGTCGACCTATGTAGCATAGATAAGGTGTCAGTGGTTCAATAGGTAGTAAATTTTACAAATTCCGAGCGTGATGGGTAAAAAGAAAGATTTATCGGACTTTGATAAAGAACATATTGTGGGTGCTCGAAGAGCTGCTGCCTCGATTTCCCAAACGGCTGACCTTCTGGGGTGTTCGATAGCCGCCGTAGTTGAAGTGTACAGGACTGGTGTCAAAATGGTCAAAAAACGACCGGACGACTCCTACAGCGCAGAACAGGCGCAGCGCTTTTGAACATTTGACTACCCAATACAACATTGGCCAACCCGGAACAATATCTGGCATGACCATGCGTCGCACGCATGCACGCCAGCAAACGACCGGTATAGCATCCTCGCTTAACCAATGTTCATCGGCGTAAAAGACTTGCCTGGTGGAAAGAGCATACAAGTTGGACGTTAGAAGACTGGAAGAAGGTGTGCTGGTCGGACGAGTCACGTTATTTACTCCACACCATGGATGGTCGTGTACACATTTTGCGTCAACAACATGAGGCTCTTGATCCGTCATGCACTGGATCAAAAGAGTAGGCCGGTGGAGGCGGTTGTATGGTTGGGGCATGTTTCACTGGAAGGAACTTGGACCACTGGTGCATGTGGAACAACGTATCAGTGGACTCCGCTATCATCAACTGCTTGCTGACTGTGTATACCCCGCTCGCTATGTTACACTTTTTCCCGAATGGCGATCGTGTCTTCCAAGATAAAAATGCCCCAAGCCATCGAGCACTTGTTGTGCAGGAATGGTTTGAGGAACACAGTTCTGACTTCTAGCATATCGAATGGCCTCCGAACTTCCCCGATATCAATCCCATAGAGCACTTGTGGGACACTATGGAAAGGCATAGCAGGCTTCTGGATACACCAATCACCTCCATACCTGCATTGCTGACCTCATTACACACAGCTTGGTTGGCCATACCTCCCGAACGCTTCCGACATCTTGTTGAATCAATGCCACGTCGGATAGCTGCTTTACTGAGGGCAAATGGGGGACCTACGAAGTATTAGGTAGCTGGTCATAATTCAGTGATCACTCAGTGTAACTTCTGTATTTTATCCATATTGTAAGTAGCAGAAGCATGGTGATCTTTGGCCAGCAAGTTCCTAATCTTAGGAAAAGGCCTTTTGCTTCGTGTTCTGTAGTATGTAAAGAATATTGTCACATCCGAAAGAACAGAAACTAAAACATTTAATAAGTTAGGATACATTATTAGATGTTTTAGTTCCTGCTGCTCTTTCAGATGTGACAATATTCAATACATAAGTTCCTAATCTGTTGGTTTTATATTTCTCAATTCTTCGTGAGGAAAGCTGAGGTCCCAATATTATTAGGAAATATCTTAGAAGGCTAGTGTGGTGTGAATTGCAGTAGCGTCAGCAGCTGATTTTCAACTGTAATATTACCACAATTAAACAGCGAGAGATAAAGTATACAGAGCAACACGATCCATTACACTGCAATGGAGATCTAAACCGGACGCATCCTTTGTGGATATTAAATGGACTACGCGTGCGCGTCCACACATGGTGACATCCGAAATAGAATCTTGTGCATTTACAAAGCTACCGTTTTCAGATCCCGTTTGCAAAGCGCGTATGTGATATGACTACTCCAGAATTGCTAATTTCTCACTCTACCAGTTGATACGGAAACCACCACAAACTTGCAAATACGTTTTGGCTGTTAAACTAATGTCCTAATCGAAATAAGTTTCAGAGCTCACCGGTGTGCGGGTAATTACAATCTATCTTAGTTAAAGTGCTCTTTTTCGCAATTTTTCCCTCTTTCTCTGAGGTAATGAAGAAGGCTACGCATGCTGACGGGTCCTCGGGGTATATGCATATTTTATAATGCATGTAGCGTTCATGTATCCCAGTTTGCTAGCTAACATCTGCCAAAAATGCAGACAGGAAGAACTATTAAATATGTAACAAGCGACTTCACCGAAATATCCTTCTATAATTAAGTTGTCCTTCACAGAACTCTGTTCGGAAGCAAGCATTAGTCAATCCATCATAGTCCTTTCATTTTCAGAAAAGGTGCATTCTGATGAGAAACTTTCTCAGCTTGAAGTGATTGTCAAACAACTTCCCCATCCAAAATTCGATGTAACAGAAAGTGCCGTGATAAAGTTGACATATTTATGGATATATTATTTGGTTAAATACATAGTGTTTCAAAATTGCACGGAACAAATGTAGAGGCATATTCAATAGCTAAAAATAAGAAAGAAAAAAAAGGTACCTATTAATATTAATCATAAATTACAAAACAAAAAAAAAATTAAATAAACCGCAAAAAGGAAAACATCTAAAGCAACTGTTCAAAATGGCCTCCATTTCTGTTCCATGCAGCAGTATTCTTGATAGTTTCAGCAGCTTCCAAAATGCGATTTCTTATTTTGCGAGGTCATATATGCGTAGTATAATTCACGAATTATTCCATGGAAACCGTTGGTGTGCCATTCCTGAAAGTTTTGCTGGTAAACATAAGGTCACATAACATTTTCATTTTAATATACAGTAACAAATAAAGGAAACGTAATAGCACGTTGATAATGACTACTGGCAACTGGATGGATTTCTTCGGTCCAGTCCTATTTCGAGAGTTGAAAATTTCAATTATTGTAAAACGTGATTAATTCACTAGAATATGGCAAAATGGGCCAATGACAAAAATTTCTGCGTTTCTTAGCGTACTTTTAAGTCGTCTCTCCAGAGCAGCGAAGAAATTTTTCGGCGTATCTGCGAATGGTAGCTACGGAATTTCTATGATCCTCATCGTAAATTAAAATCTTAACAGTTAATAGGCAAAAGTAAACGGATTTTTAGTGTCTCCCACAATATACACTCGGGTGATCACTGAATTGTAACCACCGCATCGTAATGAATTATGTTCTACAGCTCGCAGTATAAAAAGCTGAACGGCTTCGTACTCTAGTGCAGTGGTAATTTGCATATGGTCGTGCAAGTCAAAGTGATAAAATAGCTGTTATTATGGAACATAGTAAAGATATCGCTGAGTTTAAAAAAAGGCATATTAGAGGGGCTCGTGCGTCGGGTGCATCCATATCCGAAACGGCACGTCTTGTCGGTTGCTAACAGCCTACTGTGATTAAGATGTACAAAAAATTGTGTCGAACGGGTCAAACCACCTCCCGCCGACAGAACTGTAAACGATTACGTAAGGTAGATATTCATGATGAGCGAAGGATGCAGCGCTTTGTGCAGGCTCAACTACAGATGGTTGGACACTACAGGACGGGAAACGAGTGTGCCTGTCGGATGAGTCCAAATAGCTAGTATAACACGCCGACGGAAGCCTTCGTGTGTAGCGCAAGCAACACAAGTCCATGGACCCATTGTGCATGGTACCCACTATCCAGGCAGATGGCAGTGGTTGCTTCATATAGGGCATGTTTTGCTGGAAAGAACTAGGATCCTCGTGCGTATGGTCCAAAGTTTCAATGGTGAGGCCTACCGGCAGCTCTTAGGAGACTATGTGCACTCTGCCATGTTGCATTGGAGAAAAACGGGATATTCCAAGACGATAATGGGCACGAATGGTTTGAGGAACACACATATCGCCCATCTTTTTTGATTGGCTTCCAAATTCGTCTGGCCTCAATCTAATTGAATACTTATGGGATGTTTTTCGACGGGAAGTGAGACATATGGGCAGGCAACCATCATCTATTCCGATACTGTGGAAAGCCTTGCAAGTAGCATGGCTTCTCTTCAGACCTTCTTCAGCCATCTAATGGAGTCAGTGTCTAGGCGAATAGCGGCTGTATCCGTGCGAAAGTTTACCAAACACGGTATTAGATAGGTGGTCATAATTCAGTGATCACTGAGTATAACTTTATCAAACTCTCTGCTGTAAACAATGAGGCAGTGGTCATGGTAACTATAGTTCAGGTATGTTTGGCACTGTAGTATATACTTTGCCACACTGGTTACTCACAACTGAGTAACTCGTATTGACCACAGAGCAGAACAATATTCCTGTAGTGTTGGTTCATATATTTTGTACTATTTAAAGTTCGTTTTATGCAGTCTTATGTTTATGAAACAGATTTGAACATAAAAATGTTTTACCATTTTACAGGGTTTTGTAATTTATGATTAAATGTTAAATATGTCGGAAATAAAGACTTCGAGAGATATTACAGGAACATGTGTCTTCTTATTTTATATGTAAAACATGCTCCTACATTTAATCTATGCATAGATATTTAATCTAAATATCTATGCATTCCAAAATTAAATACGAATGTGATAAAGGGCTACTATATGATTTAGGATAACATATCTAGGGTTATTGCTATAAGAACGCTCGATATCTTCTACATGCAGAAAACATTTATGTTGATTGCAGTGACACTTTTCGTGTGTGTTCTTAAATTATTTCCAACGGAGTTTTAAGGTGTGAAAACGTTGGAGGTAGTCACAAACGGCTTTAGAAGTTATCGACTTCACGAATCCCCCAAAACTGCGTATAAAATTTATCCCGAGTTTGAAATTGTTGATTTATTACTCTTAATTCTATTTCAAACGATATCTACTCGTATTTTGATGGCGTGCTCGATGGATACGCACATTTCCTAAGCCAAACTGCTTTTCAAGCATAAAAATTTTATACAATCCATTTATTTGAACGTCAGATAGCAAATAAACTAATTTTATCATTTTAAAGCTCATGGATCTATAGAAATCACGTGGGACCAGAGGTCACCGTGCTCATAAAAATGGAAGTACTGTCGTTAGAATAAAATAAATAAATATATATATATATTACTTTGCAAAATTCGTTATCATTTGTATTCTCAACTATCAGGTGACACAGAAGCCTATGATACAAAGATACTCATCAAATCACAAAGGAAGTTAGGCAAGCGAAGGCAGATTACGAGAAATATTTGGTAAAGGATGCTGAGAAAAACAACAGACTACTTTACTTATATAAACTCTTAGAAGGAAGGGAATGAATCATCGATATCAAGTGGACCAATGCTCTCATAATTATGAATCGAATTACTTTTCGAAGCCGTGCCAAAAAAGAAGAACCCTAAGGCCTCTTCAGACTTTCGACCTATATTCATCAGTCGTTCTCTTGTAAAACTCTTTGAAAAAGCCATCCTTCCTGCTTTAACCCAAAAGTGTTTTGTGCATAGGCCACCCCATACCGAGACGATCCACTACTACTAATATCTTGGAGACTCTCTTCAGAATGCAGAATTAAATGAAAAAGCCCAAATTGGCGTTATATTTCTTGACATAAAAGCAGCTTTCGATAATGTGTCGTTACCTGCGCTTGGAAATGTATTGAAAGTTTATTTCCGCTTTGAGCGCAAACTATTACAGATCATCAACACCATTTTGATGCCAAGGCACCTAATTGTACAACATTAAGAATTCCGTGCAGATTACACCCTCACTTGGGACAACCCTCAGGGAGGTGTTTTATCAGCTTTTCTGTTTGCTGCCGCCCTGGAGCCTTTTCTAGCGCAGAATCATAATTTCATTTCGTATGCTGACAATATAAAATATTTTGTTGTCTCTAACGGAAGATCTCTTGTGTCCGACGTCAATTTCCACGCCAACGCTAAGCCATATGAACTGGAGACATATCTACGTAAAACAGGTTTATGGCTAAACTCAGACAAATCACCACAACTGACAATAACTAATAAGAAGATAAAAAATCAAATTATCTATTAATGGAGTACAGTTTAAGAAAGAAAGCTCATACACCGACCTTGGAGTGACATGGGACGAGGGCCTTACCTTCCAAAGGCACTTTCAGAACAAAAGATCAAAAACTCTTGGTGCCATATGGGCTGTAAGACAGGAAATAACTGGGATTCGAAACCAGCAACTAGTGACCCATTATATCCAAAGATGTATCGTTCCTGTATCCCTATATGCTTCGACAATTTGGTCCTCTGTCCCAAGTTGTTCTGGTGGTTGAACAGGATTGCCGAGAAACCCTTTACAATTTCAAACTCCATACTGTATGCAAACTTGAACACAGCTCCGTGGATTCGGATGGTCACATTACGTAACACCTGCACTCTAAAACAACTCCTGACTGGGAGTTTAGATGCCCCTCAAATTGAAAATCTTGTGGCAGGTACAGCCTCCACTACCCTCATTGTCTCTGTAGCGCTCTCCATAACACGGATGGATTAAGGCGGCTGTTTCCTGCCAATACTGCACCTTTTTAGAGACTTCAAAATAGACTAGGACAGGTACTGCCTGTCCTAGTCTATTTTGAAGTACTGCCATGAGAAAACTTACAGGAAGCTCATTGCAGCGAATCTGTATACGAAACTACAAATATGAATAATGTAATTAAAGAAAGACGTCAAGCGCCCTTAAACTCATAAAACTCTGAAATGAACGATTTATAGTGTCTTCAAAAGACTTATAGGACTGAGGAAATTCCTTTTGTTTAACAGAAAGACTATCAGAATCAATTTATAGTGTAAATGACTATGCCATTTTTCTATGTATGTATGATTTTTGTATCTATGAAATTTTTCTTCTATATTTATTTCTTTTATGTATTTTCTGATATTTTATTCTATGTTACTCTCTAATAAGTTTAGCTGGATGTATGTATGAGCCTAGATAATTTCTGTACAGAGGTGTTTGTTAAATAAACTGATAATAATAAGAAGACGAAACGTACCAACTGTGTGGTACTACACTTAGGGTGGTAGAAAATGGGGAAAAAAAAAAAAAACTGGGAGTAATTGTGCAGTCAGATATGAAATTTTCTCAGCAGTGCAGACAGGCTGCCAGGACAGGTCATGGGGTTTTGTCAATGATATACAGGAATTTTGCTAGTAGGGAAAAGGATGTGATTATTCCTTAAAGCAATGGTCGGGTCACGCCTTGAGTACTGCTTGCAGGTCTGGAGGCCTCATTTCAGGAAGGATGTAGAGTTGCTTGAGCGAGTGCAGAGAAGGGCAACAAGATTGGTGAAGGGAACGAAAGGGTGGTCTTACCAAGAAAGGCTTAAGTTATGCAAATTGCAGCGTCTGGAGACTAGGCACTTGAGAGATGATCGATTGAGGTGTATGAGGCCTTGAATGGGTTGAACAGGCTCAATTTTGATGGGAGTATGAATCACAATTCATACTCCCATCAAAATTGATGAATCAATTCATGAATCACAATCACTCAAACTATTATTACATTATATTATATTAAGGTGTATTAGGAACTGCTAATTTTGTAATAAATAATCTAAATTAACCTTGTAAAATGCAAACCTACTTTAAGATAAAAAATATGTATTCATTATTTTTAATTAAATATATTGCGAATATACTTATTTTCTTACTTGCGCTGTCTGACAATAAAATGTTTTTTCCCCCGACATACTCTTACGTTATAAAATTACCTTAATGTGTTAGAGATCCCTGCTTACTCTCTTTCTCAAAAATAACATGCCACGAGTATGATTTAATTGTAAGAATTCTTTACGGAAACTCTCCTAATGGATTGTTTTCACAAAAACACTTTAGAAGAGTCGCAATGGAGTTCTGTTCACGCACAGCAAAGAAAATAAATGCAACGCAAATGCTGAACGGAATCGTTCGCATCTTACAGTCGCATCTCAGTAATTAATCCCGGTTTCACCAATGAAAACGGGAACTGCAGAAGAACGATTTCTGTAATTTCCGATTCCGCGGAATGCAAGTAAGTCGACTTCAATGGCCTCACGAAGAGAACAAACACGCTACACAAAGCAGAATTCTTTGCATTTGAAAAGCGTAAATGTGGAGCTAAATTAATGTAATCCTTTATCTGATTTGTTTCTATAAACGCGGAATATAAATTTAACTATTAAAATTACTTCGTTTTATCTGCATATGCTATAAAGCTTAGTAGAAACTTTTGATTAAAGCGTTTTTCCATTTTATCGCATTCAGCCTAGAGAAACTGAGTTTTATGTTTGCGTAGTGTACTATTACGTTAAAGGCAAGTGTTGTCAACTGATAGCCACTGAGGTATCTTTTTGACAGATTTTTGTCAGTTAGAAAACACGAATCCATTTATATGAGACGTGTGTGTACCCAAATGGCTGTCAGATGGGACTCAGGCAAGAGAACAATATGGCGTTACATATTTTACAAAGATGCTTCCCGTGGCGCATCTAGGAACGAGTGGAAGGGTTTAAACTTATACATAAAAACGAAATCTAAGAATATGATTGGAAAACCTCGCCCTGGTCTTTTAATGCTTTGCAGTTACTTCGGCATGTGGTTGCCGATTTTCTGACATAATTTCACTACGCTCACAAGTATTATGAACTCTTTTCACAATGGACTTTTAACGCCCTACGTTTACATTTTCTACTGCGATTTCCATTTTTTATATAAATATAGAAAAAATTAAAACAAAAACGATTCTTACATTTTCTCATTTGCATTTTTAAATAAGTATATATAAAGATAATAAAATTCTATGTATTAAAGACGTTGCCAAAAAATCCCAAAATTTAGTTGGGAAGAATGACATACCTTATACACATGTGCATCATATCGAATTAAAGGTAATTTTTAATATGTATATTCTAAAAATAAAACTCTAATAAATTAAAATTTCCGTAGTTTGTTCGAAAATAACGGAAATCAATTAACACCATTTTAACACAAACATTTCCTAAGTTATTATTCATATTGTTATAAAAGTTAAGTTCTTTTAATTGTTTTCGATTAAAATGAAGTCTCCTCTAAATGTTTAAATTAAAGATATATATATATATAAATCCATAGGGAAGTGGTCCTTGTTCATTTACGTTTCAGGAAATTGTTGCTCTATAATTGGTATCCATGCACACGCGCATAAATCAGGTTCAATGTAGTCAGGTTCAAAAATTGTCCAATTATTAAATATACCTTAAATAGCTATAAAAGCCGTGACAACAGATATAAAATTCCCTCCTAAAAATCAAAACAATTCAGCAATTTTCTATCTAAACAAATACTGGAATCATTTTGTAATGATTCCAGTATTTGTTTAGCTCGCATACAGAATATTATGTAGTTGCAATATACATGCTACATTAAGGAAACTTCCTGTCATTATCCGAGTTAAAACGTAGAATAGAAAATCAACGATCCAAGAACACGTTGTAAACTGTCATTTGGAGAAAGTTCCTGAATTTGCAGCGTCAGGCAGTTAGTACAGTGCGTTCTAAAGCAATTCTTGAAAAGCCTATGCGACAATTTAGCGACCTGGAGGTACAAATAGTCGACTTAGTGCGCTCGACATAACTTATGGTATTAAGGTCCCAGGTCACCTATTGCTGCGTCAACAGAAATAAATCACATACGATCTGCAAGCAACCTAACACATACTTCTAAAGTACTGTGGTTGTTGTACTCCATTTCCAAGGAAATCGCCAAACATAATAACGTAATTAAGTAGTCACAAACTGAACGGATATCTTGAACGTAATCTGCGGGGAGGTCAAATGAAAATCAGTCACTGAAAATTAATGCAAATGCAATAATAATTAAATTCGTGTGGCAGCTTATTTCTTTAAACTTTCAACACTCTGCATGCGCCGCTATAACAACGCGATTCGACACGGGAACGAAATTATAAGTTGTTCCCGCAAGTATAACCGAAGATATATGCAAAATTGACTCCTACGTTCAGGTATGCAATCCAACAGGGGTTGGGCTCGTTAGACTAATCATTAGATGAGGTCATATGCTTCTGCAAGTTCCCCTTGATGACTCACCTTCGAAATAATGCCTGAACAGAGCCATTGAACCCCCTGCCACTTTGCCATTGGCTTCAACACTTCCAGCTGAAGACAGAGAACTCCTTCTCCCAACGGTGTCGGACTTATCTATCTATACCTGATACTGTTTCTTAGTACTAGTTAGTCTCCCCATGTATACAAATTCATTATGTTGTACCTTCCTGTCATTACCGAAGTTATATGTACTTAAAGATTATTCATTTATTTTATCTGTAAGTAAATTCTCTAAGTTTATCCCGATTGCAGCATTTATAGAGGGCAAGAATTTTACCATTCTCTGCTCAAGCCATCCTTCTTCAGAATAACTGAGAGTATCCGCAAAACGAATGCTCAGACCAGTCCATTTGAACAGATCTCCTCATTACTAGCCGAAGAGTATTTAAGGGACTTCCAGTTTGTACTTGTGGATTCATATGTGATCGGTGTTATGTCGATTTGCAGTTCAGTTTGAAAATTGCCTCATCGACCAAATTTTGGAAAGTCATCGGATAAATTTGGAAAATTTTCATTCTCTCCAATCTTTTGCATAAAACCTCTCAAAAAATTCCGTTTTCTAGGATTATCAACATTTAGGGCTTGGTATAATTTTGTAGTATAAACTTTATATCTGAACGCTCATTTAAAGATTCTTATAACAGAAGCTAGCGACAGTTTCAGTTCAGATTAATGCTCACGTTGACTTTTAAGCAAAGTTCTGTTCATCAAGTCGCCCAACATTTTCTATTTTAACAGAACTTAATCTACCGCTAGTACAGAACACTTCTAATGCTTTCAGATCTCTTAATTATGATGGTGGTTCGATAGCGGAGACAAAATGTTTTTGTTATTTTCTAGGTATAGGAAATATACAACCTAAGTTTATCGAAAAGATTCACTAATAGAAATGTTTCTTCTTTCTTATTTCAAAATATTAGCATCAGTGAGAAGCAACATTATTCATCAAATCACATTAAAGAAATATTCCCGGAGAGACCTAACTGTATTTTAACAAGTTTCTTCCTTCTTAACTTAAATACGAAATCAAATATTCGAATATTAATTGTGTTGATCCATTCTATTCTTAAATTGAAAAAAAAATCTGCAGTTCTATTGAATAATCCTGTCTTAAATAATATTTGGAAACAGCATTGGATTCGTCGGTTCATTTAATAAATGTGCTATACAATCGGTAATCAAACCAACTTCGCCCTCCCTATAAGGGCTTTAGGGCACGAGGTGACAAAAGCTTCTGATGCAAGAATGAGTATCAATTCCCAGTTCTGGAGAAAGTGGACGGAAGTTGGCCCGTACGCTTGATCACCCATTTGACCCCATCTCACAAATACTCTACCGGGTTCCAGTCCAGCTAGGAAGGAAGGAAGGAAAGAAGGGATCATGCTGCTGAAACCATTCTCTAGAAATGCGTGCCCCATTGCAAGAAGCACGGTCCTGCGGGAAATGCCATCACCAAGCGCGTGTTTCTTACTGTATTCAATCACGGTCTTTAATGTTATTTAATATTCCATTAAATAACATTAAATTTTAATATTAAAACAATTTTATTAAATAATAAAATAAACATTGCACATCGTAAGTGATTATTGCGGTTACCGAGAAGAGAGTACCACTAAAAAAAATTGCATATTCATAAAATTAAAGATGTTCAATACCAGCTTCATTCCTTTTATGAATTTATAGTGAAACAAACAAACATAAGTCATAATGCAGGTTTCAAATCCCCAATCATAATAATTATTAGAGGAACAATAATTTTTTTCATTTCAAAAAGTAAAAATGATTTTTAGCGATTTTTCTGACTATTTATGGCTAATGAAGCAGTTTTCAGTTGTCATATGTGACAACTGAAATAATTAAAAGTTCGATTAATACAGAAAAAGCCATATCGCTTATAAAATAAATTAATATATTGAAAACTATCTTGTCCTTTATGTATTAAAATTGCTATTAACTACCGTGATTAAATGCCTTAAATAACCAAGACAAAGCAGTTCAGACAGTGATGTTCTTTGTTTTAAAAGTAGTGCTTCTCTAGGCAACTCGCTGTTAAGGGAAGTTGTGCTCTATTTTGAAAATTAAGACCACAGTGTTCTAACAGACCATAAAACATGTAAGGGCAAAGGCCTCATGCTACGAGGTAGAAGGACTAACATGTAGGTTAGTGCAAAAGCATCATTTTAACGTAGCCATCTACCAAAGTAGTTAAATTAATTAATTAAATTGGCATCGTTTTGGTTATATCATCAGGCATCTCTCATATTGTGAAGTTATACTTCATAACTGGGTTGTCACTATAGCAACACCAGGATACCTGCCCACCCACCGAAGAGAAGCCAACAAGCTTTGAAACGGTGCCGTCTGGGTGGTATAACCAAATGTGGGATATAACAATATGGGATATAACCAAAACGATGCCGATTTCATTTATTAATTTAACTACTTTGGTAGATGGCTACGTTAAAATGATGCTTTTGCACTAACCTACATGTTAGTGACCACAGTGTTTATTAACTGCAATTGAAATCATAGTAGCAGAAAAATATATAGAAATATATAATATTTTTAAAATGTACTAAATGATTTCATTATATATTATACTAAATAATCGAAGTTTTATTTTCTTTAAATCACGTAGAATACAAGATAAAATTGCTTTATTAAACAAAAGGCATCGATTACTGACGTCCCCATTTCCTACGTAACTGAATAGTATTTCTGAAGAATATTCAGAAATAGAATATCAATAGTAGTTGAAATCCTGCTGGCTGATAATAGAACAATAAAAGTCTATTTATATCACAGACCATAATATGTACTTCTAATGTTGATTAATTACAATAATCGAAAAAAGGGTTACCTTATCATACAAATTTAAACTGGCTATATTGATGAGGGTAAATCACGAGATACTGCTAAATATTCACGTCATCATGTGCTGGGTATGTTGTAGTCGACAAGACTACAACGTACACACACACAAATCAACACTAAACACATGAGTTGGTAGGAAAACCTAGGCAGATTAAGAGATCTGGCAAAGACTTCTTTACTTATATTATCAATTGGAGGAAAGGGCCGCAACACATTGGTCCACTCACCGTCGACGGTTTAACTGTTGATAATACTGCTCAGATTGCTGAATAGGTATTTTACATCTACACATGAGAAATCTTTCGGGAAAGAGAATGCCATAAGTTTATCAAACGCTAACAGGGAGTTGAATGACTTTGTAATAACTGAGATGAACATGGAAGAGAAACTGTAGAAGTTAAGGCACCTGGGTGGATGGGATCTATCCATCCAGGTGGATAGATCAATAATATTAAGGGAGATAGAAAAGAAGGTAAACACACCTTTATCTGTAATTATGAGAACATCTTTGGATTCAGGGTAGGTCCCTGGAAACTGGAGATGTGCGAATGTATACCCAATTCACAAACGGGATCAAAGGGCAACATGAACAATTGCAAACATGTTAGCTTAACTTCTGTTGCAGGTAAATTAATGAAGTCACTGGTTAAAGAAGTACTCCAGGACAATCTAGACAGGAATGCAGTTATACTTCGGTCACAGCATTGGTTCGTTCAGGGGAGATCTTGTCTGACCAATTTGATTAGATAATATGATGCAGTGACAAAGGAACTGGATGCATAAAAATAATTTTGACATCACATACTTGGATTTAAAGAAAGCTTTTAATACTGTTTCACATAAAAGACTGCTGTACAAATTGGAGCAGTATGGCATCAAGGGCAGCTGACTGCTATGGATAAAGGGATGGTTGAGTGAGATAAGACAGAGCGTGGTTATCAATAGACACTGCTATACGTTTGTAGATGATACAGAGTTTAGCAGGGTGATAATGGCAGTAATGAAGGTATGCTACTGCAACAGGATCTAGAAAAATTAGGCAGATGGGCTGACAGATGCAAAGTACTGCATATGGGTAGCATTAATTCCAGAATAACGTATAAAACTGTGTGGTACTACACTCAGGGGAAATTGAAATGTGGAAAATGAAACACATCTGGGGATAACTGTGCATTCAGATATGAAGTTCTCTTAGTAGTGCAGGCAGGCCGCTAGGACAGCTCATTCGGCTTTGTTAATAATATACAGGAACTTTGTTAGCAGGGATAAGGAAGGGATTATCCCATTGTATAAGACAGCGGTTCCCGACCTTTTTTGACTCGCGAACCCCTTTCAACGTTATATTTTTATCGTGAACCCCTTTCAACACAATATTTTTAATGCAAATCACTAAGCCTATATTCTCTGAAATCGTATACTATTTCTGGATTTTTATTAAAAAATACAGTATTTCCAGTACTACGTTTCTATAAGCGACATTGCGTAGTAATAAAAATTATTAAGTATTAAGAAGAAGAAGAAATCTTTATTGTACAATAAAGGTACAATATATGCCCTCCACGGCCAGAAGGCCAGGGACTTGACAAGGTTATTGGGTAATATATAATAAACATGTGTGACAAATTGATGAGAATTAAACCATGATCTTGAATCAAATTAAATAAAATAAAAAATTTAAAATGACGTTAAATTAAAATATATCATTTATACTATGAAAAGCAGTTATTAATCAGTCCCAACTAGATTTCGAACGGGCTAAGAGTAGAAAACTTGCTTCTTGTCCCAATGGTAGCGGAGCATTCTGGTCTCTTGCCTATTGGCAGCAATTTTTTTGCCCATCTCTGTTCCCACCTCTGTCAAAATCAGATGGTTCTGTTGACATATCAGCCAAATATAAAGCTGACCTAGCATCCTATTTTTCTTCCAACTCATGTATTGATGATCTTGGTAAATCACCTCAAACCGTTCCCAGTACACTCCATTCAATGCCTCCTATGATCTTCCGTCAAAAGGATGCCAGAAGGATTTTGATGAATCTGATGCTAAGAAAGCTCCAGGTCCTGATGGTATTTCTCCACTTGTTCTCAAACCTGTGCCCCTGACCTTACTCCTGTTTTTTGTCGTCTTGTTTCACTTTCTTATTCCAAAGGCGTTTTTCCTTCTGCTGGGAAATTTGCTCATATCCAGCCATTTCCTAAAAAGGGTGACAAGTCCTTTCCATCCAATTATCGTCCCATTGCGATTACGTCTACTCTTTCTAAAGTAATGGAGAAATCAATTAACTGCCAACTCTTAAACTATCCGGAAATCTTTCATCTGATCAACGATCGCCAGTATGGATTCCGTCAGGTGAAACTCAAGCCATTGCTCTTGACATTTCAAAGGCTTTTGATCGTGTTTGGCATAAAGGTCTTCTACATAAGCTTCCATCCTATGGTTTTCCAGCGGTTCTTTGTAATTGGGTATCCAATTTTCTCTCTGACCACTCACTGAGGGTGATGATAGAGGGTTCTCTGTCTCTCTAACTTCTCCATTAATGGTGGTGTTACCCAAGGTTCAGTTCTTTCTCCCACTCTTTTCCTCTTGTATATTAATGATCTTCTTCCATTGACCGGAAATCCTATCCATAGTTTTGCTGATGATAGCACATTGCATTCCACCTTCCAGTTTGAGAAACCTTACCTGCTCAAACATCTTCAACTTCTTGAGTATTCAATGCCAAATCCTTAAATGCTGATCTTCAGGCAATTCTTCAGTGGAGCAAAGGTAAATTAATTTCAATCCTTCTAGAACTCTGTCCTGTCTTTTATCTCGCATAAAGGATTCTTCTGCTTCTATGCTTATCTTCAATGACGCTCGGATTTCTAGGCAAGATCTTGGGGATTACCCTGACTTCTAATCTCTCTCTCTTGGCATAAGCACATTACAAATATGCTTCATCTGCATCTAAAAAGCTGGATTTTCTCTTTCTCTCTCTCGGCGTTATTTTTCTTCCAAACAGTTGTTGACTCTCTAGAAATCGCAAATCCGGCCTACCATGGAATATTGTTCGCACATTTCGAGCTGTGCCCCCAAAACCTCTCTCAGGTTCCATTCAAAAGAGGGCAGTTAGATTAATTAATGTCTCTCCACTCTCTGTCTCAAACTTTCTGTTGCATTCCTTTTTTTATAGATATTTGCATAGGCACTGTTCTTCTTTCAAAGCAGTCCGAACACGTGCCGCAACCAGTCAACATCCTTTTTACTGTCCGAGTTCATTCCCCTAGAAACAACTTACTTTTCTCCTTCCTCATTTATTCAACTTCTAGCTTTCTGGAACAACCTTCCTTCGTGCATATTTCCTGAAAATTACAGTCTTCAGAAGTTCAAGTCTAATGTTAACAAATATCTTCTTTCACCTTCTCAACCTTCAACCCATGCACGGTACTAAGAACTATAGGTTCTAAAAAGGTACCTATACTGTACATAACAATGATCCTTGAAAATGAAAACATTTCTTTAACATGATATACTCTGCGACAGGTTTGGCAGATCGGCAGCTTAAACTTATTGCCTTCAATAGAAAAAGAAGCCTCAAAACTAATTAACCAGGACGTGGTTGTATCTGAAACCAACAAGATCAGCTGATGACGACATACGGGGTGTTTCAAAAATGATGGTCAATAATTTTGCTGGACGAAAAAACCCCAGTTACTGGGAAGAAAAACCTTGCTATTTACGCCTGAGACCAACTAACTCAGCCACGGAGTGAAAAAAGCCCATTAAAGTTCCTCGCGTCATCGACGGGATTCGAACCCAGGCCTTTTCCACCCGGTGTGGGGAGGACGGTGACGATACCACTGTGCTACCGCGCAGACACGGGTGAAAAGTACAAAAAAAAAAATAAGCAAAAAAGTCCCGTGAACATCGAGCCGCAAATGGACCGTTTTCGAGATAAGGCACATTTTCTGTTAAGATCCGCCACTGACTATGGGAGCACTCTGGGAGGGTAGTCTGTATTATTGAGACCGTGTACACGCTGGGGATGGTAGGGATACAGTAGTTGGCGATGTAAAATTCGCCACGCACTGCTATGATTCAGTACATGCTCTTGCAGAGCAACCCTCCTTGTCGAAATTTCTAACACCCTTTCCTCAACATCAGGTGCTATGCTTCTGGGCCTACCTGCTCGTACTCCATGTGCGAAGCGCCCATGTTCTCTAAGGCATTGATGTACCCCTATGAATGTGCGCCTGTTGGCTCCCTTCGGGGGGATGCTTCTTGGTACAAATGTGCAGCCTCGAGTGCACTGCCGTTGGCTTTACCATACATGAAGTGCATGTCCACATACTCTTCATTGTTGTAACCTTTTTCCATGTTGACTATCCTTTGACGAGTACTAGTATGCCTGCTACGTCTCAGAGCATTGAGAGAGGGAAAGCGAGAGAATGAGTATAACCTAACCTAAACAAACAAGTCAGTGGTGGGTCCCAACTCTGTACAGTTCACCTTGTCAGTGGTGGATCCCAACTAGAACTGTGCAATATCTCGAAAACGATTCACTTAAAGACTCATGTTTACTAGGCTTTTTTGCATATTGTAGTCTGTACAGTTCCCCTTTAAATTATTGACCATCACTTTTCAAACACCCTGTATATTAAACTAGCCACACTCAATATTATGACATTGTCAGGAAACACTGAGGAGTGTGTGGACATCTTAAAGGATAGAAAAATAAGCATATTTGAATTGAATGAATCAAAATGGCAAGGAAATGGGTGTTGAGAGTTACGAGGAGGCTGTTACTTATATTGGTTTGGGGGTGATGTAGCGAGGAAGGGTGTAGCCATCATTATAGATCACAGGATTAAGGAAAGGCTACTGGAGGTGAATAATATCAGCGACAGTCTCATGTCAATTAAACTGCAAATGAATAACAGCGAAACATGTAAGATAGTGCAAACCGGTTGCGAAGAAATGGAGAGGCTGGAGTTTGAGGACAAGCTCAAAGAGAACATCACAGGTAGAGATATAGTTATCATGGGTGACCTGAAAGAAAAAGTTGGAATGGAGAAACAAGGACTAGAATACGTTATGGTTCCGCATGGTTGAAGATCTAGGAATGATAATGGTGACAGGCTGTTGGATTTCTATTTACGGAACGGAACGGAACAGCTTGGTCATAGGAAATACCTGGTTCAAGAAGAGAAAGAGTCACAAAGTGACAAGATATGGTTGGGAAGGTCAACAGGAATCCCTCCTTGACTATATACTCGTGGATAAGGAGCGACACAGAAGACTAGTGAACGTCAAGGTCATTCCTAGTGTCTCGTTGGGTAGTGATCACAGGTTAGTTGTTGGACTTTTAAGATTCCCTAAATTGAAGAGAATCAAAATAACAAGAGAGAGAACTACGGGTGTGGAAGTTGAAAGAAGAGGAAAAAGGGGCGATGTTCAGAAAAGAGTTCAGGAAGGTTGTACCTAAGACAGTGGTGCACAGCATGAAATCAGATTGGAAAGCATTCAAAGACTGTATAGTAGGACTGGCAGAGCAGGTTTGTGGGACAATCAATAAAAGAAGATGGAAAAAAACCCCATGGTGGAATGATAGGACGAGAGAGGCTGTGAAAATCAAGAATAATCATTCATACATTCAGGACCTACTTTCAGAACAGAAATGATTAGAATAAAGAGAGATATGAAACCGTGAAGAGAAGAGCCAAGAGGATAGTTAACGATGAGAGAAGATTGTGGTTGGAAGAATGGAGTGAAACTCTACGACAAGATATCGACGGTAATAAAAAGACGCTGTATGGTATGGTGAGGAACAGGAGAAGAGATGGCGAACAGAGCAAATACTTGATGGATGAGAATGAGAACCTAATATCCAAGGATGAAGAGATAAGAGAAACATGAAAGATGTATTTTGAAAATCTGTTGAACGTGCAGGACAGCTAGCAAAAGGGACAAAGGCAGGTTGATCATAAAAGAGGAATGAAAGAGAAGATACGGAGAGAGAGCAAACAGCTGAGGTGGAATGATGTAGTGCAGGCATGGAAATACATCAAGACAGGTAAGTCTGTTGATAGGATGAGATAAATGGAAAGATGCCGAAGGTTACAGGCGAGGCAGGGACAGCGTGGATATACAGACTGTTCCGTAAGATCTGGGATGAGAGACAGGTGCCGAAGGATTGGAAAGAAGGGTTGATCATCCCGTTGTTCAACAAGGGGAACAGGAAAAAGTGTTCCAATTATAAAGGCATCACACTGACATCATATGTGAGTAAGCTGTACGAGAGAGTGTTAGAGCGGAAGATAAGAGGAACGATTGGAAATAGGATGGCCGAGGCTTTAGGCCTTGCAGATCGACGATGGATCTAATTTTCTGCATCAGGCAACTAATGGAAATGTGTTATAAACACAATAAAGAATTAAGGATTGCATTTTTGGATATAAAGAAAGCATTTGATTCCGTAAAGAGAGAGAAAGTGTGGAGGTTTTGAGAAACTTGGGGATAGAGGAACATCTTGTGGAGAGAATTGAGAATATGTGCACCAATACAGTGAGCAAAGTAAGAACAGTGGTGGGGGTTGACGGAGGGCTTCGAAATAACATCAGATTTGAGGCAAGGATGCGTTCTGTCACTACTACTGTTCATAGTTGTTATGAATGATGTGCAATGTAGAGTGGTGGAACAACTTGAACAGGACCAGATGAAAGTCATGCTCTTCGCAGATGACCTCTGCATATGCGGAGAGAGTAGGGAACAAGTGCAACGCCAAATTGATATAAGGGCTAGTATGACCAATGAATTTGGACTGGTTTTCAGTCAGGAGAAGAGTGAAGTAATGGTTCTAAAGAGGAGTGGCGAGCTTGACGGATACATTACAATGGAAAGGAAAGAGCTAAAAATAGTTAACAACTTCAAGTATCTAGGAAGCACAATTACAAAGACTGGAGTAATAGACGAAGAAATGAGTACAAAGATACAAGCGGGTGGGAATTTCTATAGGCAGACAAAAGATCTGAACTGGAACAAGAACATACTACTGAAGTGTAAGAAGGCTATATATCAGGCCTATTACGTACCAATTCTGACGTATGCATTTGAAACTTGGACTATGAGGAAAAAGGATGAAAGAAGAATTCAGAAGCAGAAATGAGACTTGTGAGGAGCATAGCCGGAAAGACAACACGCGACAAAATCAGGAATGACGCGATTAGGGAGAGAATTCAGGTTGAAAAACTCCAGAATAGGATTGAAAGGTCCCATTCGAAAATGTTTGGACATATCAAGAGAATGAACGAGAGGCGTGTGCCAAGAAGAATGTTTGATTTACAATTAAGGGATGAAAGACCAAGAATGAGATAGTAGGACACGATAAAGACCGATGTCATTAAGAGAAGAGGAAACTGGAGTGAAATCAACGACAGAGAGAAGTACACGGACAGGGCATGGTGGCGAGGCTTCATACGTCGACCCGTGGAATAGAAGAACGATGACAGTTGATGATGATACCGATATACTATAAGATAATAAAGTAATTATATGGAATTGTGGGAGATGTGGTTTCTTTCTTTGGCAAGTCTTTACTTTTTATTTAATTTTATTTTACTTTGTTGTATTTGTAAATCTAAGCAGACGCCATTACAAAATTTTTAGTGCGAATCCCCTGGAACACTATTGCGAACCCTCAGGGGTTCGCGAACCACCGGCTTGAAACTGCCAGTATAAGGCGATGGTCAGGTCGCGTACTGCATACAAGTCTGGAGACTTAACTTTAGGAAGGATGTAGAGCCACTGGAACGGTGCAAATAAGGGCAATGAGATTAGTGAAGGGAACAAAAGGGTGGGGTTCTGCAAATTGCAGCGACTGGAGACTAGGCACCTGCGAGGTGATCTGACTGAGGCGTTTAAGGCTTTGAATGGCTTTAGCAAATCCAGTGCTGATGGGTTTCTTCCTCTTGCTCAGACTATGCACTTGAGAGAGGAGGAGGATAAATTAAAATTGAAAAATTATGATTTCAGAATAGATGAGCGGCAGTTTTCCTTCAGCCAAAATGCGGTTGATTGCTGGAACAGGCTTCTACCCGTTGTTGTGGAAGTAGATAAGTTGAATAAATTCAAGGAAGACCTAGATAAACTATTGGGTAGGGGAGATGGATAGATGAAATGAAACTTTTTTTTTTTGGCTGATTCTGTATCATTTGTCACTATTGGTACTAATTTTAATACAAACATAAAGTAGTCGACAGAGTTGGACTATAGTTCGAGTGCCGTCCTTCACAAGATACATACTTAGGTCATCATGGTGCGCAACATCACGGTGATATTCCATAACATCGCTATGATGTAATCAGTCGACCAAAAAATGTGTTGTATCTTACAGGATGCAGATAACTAAATGTACACGCATCTGGCTAGACACATGACTAACAACAACGTTCAGACAGTCCACAGCTACCAAATGTTCTTGAACTTGTATCGAAGGGCACCTAGACTCCAACAGAACATCCGCTACACAACACAGCAGCAACCATCTTGCACTATCGGAAAGATGCAAGCAGGGTCTTCATTGTTCAATGCTTTTCATTTCAGATTTTTTGATTGGGGTTCAAGTATCTGATTGGCCACAGTATATAGCTAAAAATATAATGGAAGGGCAGAAAGTAGCACCATTACAAATTATGCTCTCAGATTACTAAAGAAACTTGAAATAAATACACATATTTATGCTAATTTTGAAAGTAAATTGGTATTTTATATTCTCCCGACATATTAAAACTAGATACTGATGATGAGATGAAATGATGAGATGAGATGAGATGCTTGCACAATTTAAGTATAGGAATGATGAGGATCAGAAGAGAAAATGGACTTTGTAGCAAGAGCTTGGTGGTAGAAGTATGCAGGCTGTTTTAACAGTTATAAATTTTCTTAACTGTTTAAAAGTCTCCTTAGAGATGCAGTATTAGTACATATGTGTGATCATATGCATATCTGCAGTTGTGTGAAAATGATTGTATGAATAATCAATAATTAGTTCAGACATCAGAGTTACATGAATAAGAACTGAACCAATTATCATGTATATCAGTTCATGTCTGCGCATTCGCAGATATAAGCAGGTGCAAAATAGGACAATCAAATTGGTATAGAATTTCTCAAAGTTCAGTATCTTTGTGCGTGGCCTTCTTTCCTTCTGGAATTTTCAGCCAAAAGTTGGAAATTCTGGGACTGGTTGAATCTACTGTACTAAAATCATTACAAATTTCTATCTTTCCCCACCAAATCATCAGGAAGCAGGAAGTAGAATACTAGCACATTCCCTAGCGCCTTTAATTGAGTCAGCATATTTTTTCTTATTCCATTGCGGAACAAATACAACTCACTGCCATTTCGACCAGTACATTTACTGACACGCTTTCCCAGAATCCTCAATAGGAAACCGTAATAGGTTGTTGCGGTTCCAATGTGAATGATATTGATCTTCCAACAGAGAGAACAATTTGTATGTATGTGCGCCAACTGTCATAGTCAGCTGGAAGGCCCATGCCTGTCACACCAACGATGAAAAGAATAGCAGTTTTAGTTACAAGATAAGGTGCAGGAGCTTCTGCGGGAGAATGTTCAGATAGTCAAATTCATTCATCACGGCTGAATACTGCAGCTCATGGGAAAACTTTCCTACATTTAATTCCAAACTGTTTAGCAATTTTAATTTTTTCTCGAAGGGTTAGTAAATTTAGATGAGAGTTTAGCCAATCAATGAAGGTTTAGTAATATAATTTTGCTAGGCAGCAAATGTTTCTGTTTATGAAACAATTAACAACACACATTTATAGGTTGAAGGTCTTTTAGAGCAGCCAATCCATAAATTTGACTAGTGTATAGATTTCAGAGAAGAATAAAAATATAAGCAAAATGCTTATTTAACAGTTTAGTAAATTTTTTATATTATTATATATCATACGCGATTTTAAAGCTATTTATTATTTACTCCTCTTTCTTATAGTCCTTTACTAAGGACGTTTACTTCCATACCATAGGTCCAAAACTCTACCCATGCGCGTTGCATATTTTAATAGCAATCTTTAAATTTTCATGAATCTCATTTGGTTTGAGATTAAGTTCAGAGAACCAGGGGTTCGAGGATAAAAGAAAATAGTTTGAATAAATTACTCGTAGTACGAAAATAAGGAAGGCTAGCGCATGAATTCTCGGACAAAAGAGATTAAAATAATGGGCATTAAATAATTCGAATGAAAAGAAGAGAAGAATAAATGAATAAATAAAAGAATAAATAAAAGAAAGAAATAAAAACAAAAATAGATAACAGACTTTATTTTAGGAAACTAGAATTAACAGAACGTCGGAAGTTTGGGAGAAATGTTGTGCTGAAGGTTTTCAAGTAATTAAAAACTAAGGTCACATCTTCTGCCAGAATGAATGGTGAAGCTGCCCAAGAGGATGGCCATAACGAAGATGCATGCTGTAGCAGGAAACAAATGATGGGAGTGTAACGGTCATGAGCATCAGTGACCTTTTCGCGCTACCAAGAAGCTTTGTTGTTCCCATAATCAACTTAAGATTTACGATATCTAATTACGGGTGGTGCGATGTTTTCTTTGGGACACTTTATCTTGAATGTAGCTCACTGGGCATGGGAAGTCAGCATGCATAATGAATAGATACGAGACGAAGGGACAAGAATTTTAAGAGCAGTTTTCAGACTGAGCAAGTCATTACAACACTGTGTAGAAGTTCTTGTAAACAACTAGGCATATAATATTAACAAAACTTTATAACGCGGATTAGGTACTTGATCTGAAAGTAGATAAAAGAGTAAGTTAACTTATCTCGGACTTACTGGCAGATAAGTCCTAGACTCCCGACTAAAAGTTTGGAATCACGTTTCATTCTTCTTAATGTTCAAAGATTTTATTGTAAAATAGGATCAACTTATTTACCAATTTTTACTAAAATACTTTCTGTTATGTATAAAATCAAACAACAAAAATAATATTTAAGAAATTTCTAGAATATTCGAAAATATTCCAGATAGGTGAAGAAGATTTCCCAATGTGGTAGGATATTGTAGAAGATTCTGGAATATTATAGAAAGTGGGAGTATTGTTGAAATATTATAAAATATTGTAGATGATTCTAGAGCGTTTTACAATAATATAAATTGAGGAGTAAGAGCTGTAACTTATAAAATTTATCATTCAAAAAGAGTGTTTGGTGCGTTTTGTGATAAACATGGCAAAAAATAAGGAAATTAGTTGTAAAAAGACTGCTATTATAATTCTGTATAAAGAAAGTTTTTCTCTGAGAAGTAGCGGCAAAAATCTAGGTGTTTCATTTAAAAAAGTGCAAACTACCAGTCCACGATTCAATGAGACTGGGAGTTTAAAGGGAAAGCCACGATCAGGACGACATCACGTAACAACGGACGCACAAGATAAGACCATAACACTGATTTCTAAACGCAATCAACGACTTATTGCACCTGAAATCCGAGATGAGTTCAACAGAAACAGAGAAACTTCCGTGTCTACATTCGTTGTGAAACTTCATATAAACAAGTAAGACTTCGTGGTCGTATAGCGGTTCAAAAACTCTTATTAAAACTGGAAAATCGAAAGAAACCGATCGTATAGACTAAGAGTCATCAAACTGGACAGTTTAGAGTGAACAGATGAATCCAAATTTGAAATTTTTGGATCCATGCGTATAGTTTAAGACGATCAACTGAAGAAAATATGGTGCCATAATCATCTTGGATTGTTTCTGTTTTTGTGCAGAGAGAGAGAGAGAGAGAGAGATAATCTTTATTACCCTTCACGGACATAAAGCCAGGGGCTTACAGTTTCCCTTTTTTTCCGGTAAGTCCGGTCAGCAGCGAATTTGTTCAGGTCGGCGTCCAGTGCCTGGGTTTGTTTGAGCATCTGCTGAGGAAGGAACCTGTCCGAGAGATGGAGTCGTGCTGAATGCGAGTAGAGCTCGGGATTGGCCCTAAGGGCAGCAGGGAGGGATCCTCCAGCCACAGGTATCCCAGAATGAAGGTGTTGCCATTATGCCTATTATCATCTTGACTGTTGCTAGGAGGCGTTGGTCGTCAACTAAGGTGGGAAGCTGTGGAGTGGGTGATATCGCAAGAATTGAAGAGGTTTTCAGAAAAGAAGGCTATAAAACATCCTTGAACATAATGTAATATCCTCTGGACTTCGACTTTGTGGAAGAAATTTTATATTACAACAAGACAATAACCAAAAGCTCAGCTCTAAGCTTATGCAGAGACTTTCTAGAAACTAAACAAATTAACGAAAACTGTTGTTATACGCTGATTCCAAACTTTTAGGTGAAAGTGTAGATAATAACCTAATAAATACTGAAGGAAAGAGATAAAAATATATAGGGTGAGACAAATAGTAAGGTCAACAAATACCATCAATAGTGAAACACGAACAAGAAAGGCCACTTGGTGAAAAAAATGGTTGTGGAAATTATTTTACTTTTGTATTATCAATACTTGATAATGCCATTATTCTTGGCTGATTGCTATTTGTCAGAGAATATAGCGCTGTGGCGAAAATATCAGTTACGTAATCATTTCTAGTTTACCGTTATAAACCACCAAAATGACGGTTTAAAACATTGAAATTCAAGCTTGGTTTGAATTCTTTCTAGATATCTATGAGCACAGAACTCAGCTGCTCCTCTACAATTCTTTGTACACTTACCAAGTAGATAAACATTAACTGGCTAAGCAGGATTTATCAGCGTTTCGACAATGTTCATTATTTTCTAGCCAGTGATAACTCCAACAAAGTTCCACTGTTTCATTAATTAGAGAAGTTCAATTACGGGAAGATTATAAACTGAGTAGAATAAATTACAATTATTGACTGAGTCAACACGGATTTCTTTAAGATATATCACCTCTGTCTTTTTATTGATATTACACGAAAGATATTCCCCGCGCAGGGTAATTGCTATTCACTTGTCTTGAAGCAAAGGAATGTGCCTTCATCAATCATTTTAAGCTAATCTTGAAGATGCAGTGAAATTTGTTTCATAACGTCTACAAGAAGAGTTATTGGATGGCAGAAGGTGTAAATCCGCACTTCTCAGAAAACAGTTAAGACTGATGGTTATTTCATCTCTCCAGACATCTGCTGGCACGAGAGGATTGCAAAGATAATTTAAAGCACTTTGTGATAACTATCATTTAAATGGCGATAAAACTTATAGTTAAGAACTATGAAATTTTAATTTGGTTTACAAACATAGCTTTTAATATAAAAAGAAAGATCAAACTTGTTGCTGTTTAGAATACAATTTCTAGTGGTGGCATGGAAATGCCACAATATTTCAAGGGTGGCGTGACGGGGATAATAAGCATACTATCACTATATTTCTCGCCCAGCTAAATCATTAATGTGTCAGTTAAGAAGCTCTTATAACGGAAGTGTCCCTCGATATTGTTTTGGATTTTCTTTTCATGAATAATAACTTGGATTTAGATTATATGCCAGTTTTTGTCAAAATGCACAGCGTTTAAGGATATGGTACAGATTTTGTGTAGTTAATTTCTGAGAGTCTTGAAAATTTAGCTGGGAATCTCCTGCAGAAAAGAATGATTAACCACAACAAAAGTTAACAAACTGTAAATACCATATAAATTGACAGCAGTTAAATTAAGGGAATGTCTACTCGGTCATTCATTTTCCTACCTTAAAACTCAGAAAATTATTAACTGGGTAAACATTTAATTAACTTATATTGTCAATTACTGATGTGTCATTAAATATTTGTTTACACCCTTTTATATCACTGACAATATAACAATTTTAACAGCAAAATTTTAACATTCAATGTAGTTTGAATTCTGTTGTTTAATTAGTTAACAACATTCGTTTTTGCTTTATAAGAATTTCAATTATAATTTACTGGCTGCAATTAAAAATACCACAGATTTTTTAAAAAATATTTTACAATATTTTGTAGTATTAGGTAAGGGAAATAAAGGTTTTCAGGTCTGTGAGAATGAAATAAAAATTGGAGGCGACAGAAAAATATTTCATATCAACGTCGTATGCCATTTTTCATTAAGACCACTCACATGTGGAGAACTGTAAACAGCAAAACAAATCCGCCGAGTTTAACAGATTTCTTAGCAAAATACCGGCATTTTAATATATGAATTAAGGCTAACTTGAGGATCAGCGTCTCCGGACACAGCGCCCTTCGCTGAGATCACAGACAGCAGCAGCAGCGCATTGTGGACCCAACTGTTGAAATAAAGTAATCGATCGGTAAGAAACGAAGCAAACAAATATTTAACCAGATTATTTCTCCATTGTGTGCTAGTATGCGTTTAATGAACTGTGTTTGAGTTAGGATAGGATGTGAGGAGGTTAAACTATTTTCGCTAGTTAGTAAAAAAGAATTTATTTATAAATAAGTAACACGATGATTGAAAATAAGTTTCCATCATAACTGAATATGATTTTAGTGCAGAATTTTATTGGATATGCTGCGCATTTTGTAGTTAGTATTAAAATGGCATAATGCTGTAGCAAAGAAAAATTATAAAAAAAAAATTCATATTATTACCATAGTAAAAAATGCCTATCTATTTTCTGTTTGAATTTTAAAGTCTCTACCCAGATCATCCTCGAAGGCAACTTGTTCTAACGTTCTACAATATGATGCCTGAAGGTAAACTTTATACTGTAGAACCTACTTACTTTATATTTTATAGTTGTGCCCCTTGGTTTTTGACTCACTTACCAATGAGAAATGTCCCCCTTTTACCGATCCCCTTCATGGACTTACGCACCCAATGTTCCTCCTTTGGGTTCTTCCTAGAAGTTCTATATTTTTCTTCAGCCTCCAGACCTGGATACAATAATCCAAGTCTGGTTTCACCAGCGTCTTAATAGAGAGGGATAATGATCTTTTTCTCTCTACTTGCAATATAAAGACAGCACATTTTTCCCGCATTTACATTGCAAGTTGAACTTCATATCTTTCTACCTCCAAACCACTATCCATTAAAACCACTCCTGATATCTTGAACCTGTGTACTGCAGGCTCAAGATTTCCAACTATAAGAGGGAAGATAAAGTCGTCCATAATGATGCATTCGCTTTTGTTTGCTCACTTAAGTCGCCTAAAGCGTGTCTTTTTATCGTAATCTTCAAAATCTTTTGATGGTTATCTTTCATATACAGCACTCCTAGAATTACTAAACAGTGAGGTTTCAATATCATAATACATCCATATGATAATTTACTGAAGTCTTTGGTGTTTTAAAATTGACTCTTTTCTTGTATATGGAATTAAAAGGTACACCACAAGTACGCTCAAGGAGGATAAATGTGTTACCTTGGTTGATATCCTTATTCTGGGTTTTGCCAGTGATTTACCCACCCCTCCAATTAGCAGTTTCCCCTGAACCCTTAATTCCTCCTCTGTGGCATCAGCACTCTTCTGTTCAAGTGAACCTGAAGTCATGAGTTAATTGATCTCATCATATAGTCACTCCTATCTGGACAGGACATCAGAGACAATATCACGTTGCTCTTTCAAGCGATATTTTTCCCAACATGGACTTATATTTTGACCAAGTAGTCAGAAAAAATCGATCAGTACTCTGTTTAGTTTCTCCCAAGAATCGCAAATAATATTTTACCTGCCTTTTGTCTGTTAATACTTACTTATTATGGGTTTAAAATAAAATCACTACATAGTGGACACTTCCCAAGAACGAACTCAGAAGTTCAATACTTCCCATACTTTTCAATACTTTTAAGACAACAATTTTTCTCATTTACTGTTATTTTCATTACATAACAGAGTAAGTTATATAATGAAATTAAAGTAAGTTAATTTTATAACTTAGTAATTTTACAGATTGATACGTAACTCTTTCAGCATTTTAAGAAATACACAACAATACTTATTATATACAGAGATATTTAATAAAAAAAGTTTTAGTTTCAGTCAGTTTAATAAACATTGTTTTGTATTTTAATGCTCTGTCATTTTTAATCAATAATATAGCTTTTCTATCTTATCCAAGGATGAAGAGAATTCGTTATGGTATATTCCATTTCAATTAAGTTGCCTAAAAGGCAACAGTTGTTCTCAAATAAAAAACAGAAGACGTCATTTAGACACCATAAGTTGTAAAAGAGAACATCATATCTTCAATGCACATCATTGCAATGCGCATGCTTAAACTGTGAGCGGAATCCTGCCTGAAATAGCTTTAATTTTCTTTATTGTTAGAAGTGAAATCAGTATCATCGCTTCTTTCATAGTTGAAGATATACAAAGGAGTGCGTGTTCTGCAAAGTAGGATGCCATACTGCCAATTCACAGAGTACACCGTGTCATTTCATGCCAGCATTTCCATTACAAATTGTTTAATTTGATTCAATTCCAACGCATTAAGGTTATTAACTAGACTTAGAGTACTACATTTGAACCTTGTAAAGTAGATAGATTAAAATCCCATGGGAGATCATTGGGTCAGCAATAGCTGAGCCAACAAGTTTCAGAACCGCATAATTGCAGCTGAAACAGTAAGAGAAGTACATGGATGATAAATCTGTTACTAGTGGGAATCATATCTTGAATTCCAGCATTTGATGTCGGTTGCCGTGAGCTGAATGGTTACTTCGATAAAGGGGTTCTAAGCAGCATGAAAGCACGTATACTAGCAGGGAGTAAAGGGATGTTCGTGATGTACGCTGGGATTGATTACAGCTTGTTTAATTAAGCTAACAGCTTGTTTTAAAATTAAGTGTACAGTATACTGTTTCTATGTTAAACTAACATTTCGGCTGCAAATTCAAACAAGTGTATACTTGTTTGAATTTACTCATATTCAGTTAAATAGTATATTTAACTGCAGCTCTGTAAATAATATTGTAGATTGATAGTTATGTAGTACTTCAGTCTTACTTGAAACTGGTAAATGAGAAAGGTTAGCGTTATCTTACGATGTACTGGGAGATTCCAATTGCTATGGAAAACTCAGGAACTTCTGGAAGGTTCGATACAAAATTGTAAATTAGGATAATATATTGTAAGAGAGTCTTTTTCGTGGATAATGTTGTGATTCAATCAAATCCTATTGTCTACATATTGTTTTAACTATAAATAACAGGCATAAGTCTCAGGAGCATGTCTCTTGGAGGAACTATCTTTGTTGATTCGCCGTCTGTCACTGTCTGAAGGTGAATGTGGCAATCTTATATCTAATGGACGAGAATTAGTCTCTAAGATAGGTACTGGGGGGACTCGACAGTTATTTCAACCAAGAAAGCTTTTCCTAAGGATTGGGCATCAGAAATTGATCATTAGATGAAGAATAAAATAAAATATGAAATGGTACTTAGTAAAGTAAAATAACGACATTTATACGCAACTGTAAACAATAGTTGGAAATGACGATTATTTTATTTTATGTCAACGGCCGTATCTTCTAGTTCTAAGCGAACTGCAGCCTAAAGAGAAGGGCGGCAAAGTTTCGTACCAAGTAAAAATAAATTTCAATTTTCTCAGAAATTCAAGTCAAGTTTTCTCTCATCACGTCATTTTATGATAGATTAGAGGCAAAATTAGTTTTTTTGGTACGTTTACAACTCGGACAACTACGACGTGGCAAAAAAAACAGAAGTAATTTTTCCAGGTCTTGAATAGAGAAATGATGGGTTATATAATGTGACTTAAGTATTTTAATTATGTAATAATAGGATTAGGATCATCGCTATGTTTAGAAGTTGTGGGAATTAAAAGTGAGGTCAAATTTAACTATAGTTCTTGTTTTAATTAGTATTTTTCCTATCGTCCTACGAGAAGCTATTTTTAGTACAATCTCGCTCTCGTGGTACAACAATTTCTAAGATCGCTTTCCTTCTACCGTATGTGGAAAAATGTTCATTTTAGTCTAAAAAATTGCTATTAGTTGGATGAAAAAAAAAACAAGTTTTTTCCCATAAATAGATTTTTTCATCCAAAAAATTGGCAAACCGAGCGCAAAATAAACAAAAACACAATACACCGATGCCTTGTGGCCTTCATTGCCTGTGCGCAAACGTTAAAACAACAATCTTCAGCAATAACATCTGGGACTAATTATTAAAATGATACAAAGAATAATTTAACGCTGTTAGGAAAATAACATCTCAATAAGAAGTTCAAATAATTTGTTCGTCGAAAAAAAATCAGAAACTAGTAATCAATACCATTTTAGAAGGGGATGCTATAAAGACTACCCCGCCTCAGTGTGGCTTAAGTTGTGGTGCAAACGAGCTGTCAGTGGAAAGTGAGTGACCAAACTAATGTTTGTTCACTCAGTAAGCAAACTTGTTCAGTTTACAGTTCTATATCGTACAGTATGCAAACAGCAACATGAAAAGTTGTTTGCTGTTGGTGACAAGAAAATGGTAATTCTTCCAAATCTGATTTTCTCTTGTTTCCAAAAACGTGACGAAGATATTGTGATCATTGCAGATGTGCATAAAGTTGCCTTGTATCTCTACACATCAGCATGTAATAAATATGGAAACTGCAAAGTACTGTTGAAAAAACACAGATAAAAGCGAGTTCTTTATGTAGGTTAACATTGGAATTTGCATTTTTTACTTCCATATTGCTACCTCTCCCTCATTAATAATGAATGAAAACCTTTTTATACAGCAGCCATTCCTTTATTTTACGCGCTTCCTTTCCTTTGTTTCTTCACGCAAGCTAAAGAGTAATTTCAATTGCGATTCTATAAGAATATTAGAATAAAAATCGAAATTACGCCTTGAAAGCCTTAAATTTTAAATATTTTTCTATATCACAGAATACAGAGAAATATACAATGTTAAATACCATGTTAAGATACTACGTTAAAATACGAAAGGTTTATTAAATGTGCTAATCTTTCAAAGGCATTTACAAAAATTTCTTTCGTTAAAATGCAGTAATTAATACAAAAATTGTTTCAATCTATTAGCATATTCCGAAGCTAATTCATATTCTTTAAGACCAATTCAGGCACTGTCTTATAATCCAGCAGGTCCGGTGTGCAATGTAGTGTAAAAATATTGAAAAATAAGAAATTATCCAATTATAAAATGAATACGTGGAAGGTGGGAACTCGTGGATAATTTATAAAATACAACTGACTGCACAAAATAAACACGAACAAGAGGGAGATGTCAACTACCAATTTGAACTTGTCTGGAATAATTCCAACCATTACTAAGCTACCTTTTGAATTATTAAATGATAATGTATTATATTGAGCACAAGTCAAAAAACATACAAAAAGATTGAGAACTGCTAATTAAAGAGTTAGTAGAAAACACTTCCCTATTCAAAATTGTCTTCTTTTAGCATCTTTAAACAGTTCATAATGAGAAAATTTCCAACACACATGATAATTATTATAAGAAATACACTGCCAATAATTTATATGCAAATAACATTTATTTAGACCAACTAATGAGACTTCAAATTTTTTTGATATTCGACTATATCGGGAACACATTTTGGAGTGTGGAGTCATCGTACAATAATTTTACTGATCTCTTAGGTCCGCTACCGCAATTCCTTTCAATGTATGACTGTTTTGGCAAGCTACGTGAATTTTAAAAAAAATATATGCACCCTCCCATCAAAGCGTTCCATCAATTATCATTTTAGTCTAAGCTTGAAACAAAAAGGAAATTGTGAAAGTCAAATTTAAGTGAACCGATGAAGTGAATTCATAACGACCAGAGGCCAGCTTCTAAAGTCCATTAAGGAAAAAATATTTTGGTGTTCAGTTTATTGAGAAGAAAATTCATATAGTAAAAACAGTCCAACAGAATTCAGGTGTATACAGTCAGGTGTACCACATAATAATTTTGCATTTTTAGTTTCCATTTGCCGAGCACAATATATTTTGTGAAAATCTGTGCTATTTCTAACATATATGACCTATAAAGTATGCCGTACTCTATGCATAGAGTACTCTTTGGGGATGGCATACTTTATGCCAAACTCTAAAGCTGTTTTTTTAGTTTCAGTGAGGGATCAGATCAATATTAACGTTTAGTGTATTTGCCAATATTTAATCTATTAATATGCAAATTTGAACAAAATCATTTTTCTGTAATAATCAGGCACAATAATTAGTGGCTTTAGTTACACTGAAAGAAAAATTCTCTACTTAAATATGAAAGTATTAGAAGTGCATAATTCTGTAAGCCAATCTAGTTTCCGAAGTGATCAAACAGTGGGAAGTTTCAGGCCATTAGGCATATTGTGAAACAATATGCTTAATGACTCGAAATCTGAGAATGGACAGAGGAGGCTAATGTTGGCCGACGTGGCAAGTTAGTAGCTACATCCTCCTAGTAGACTGACAGACTCAATTCACGCGGCTCTCGGTAACGAGTGTAATCAGTAACTTTCGCCAAGCTAGATTTCGCCAGGCTACTGGTTCGCCTCTTTCAACCAAAAATTCCGGTAGTTTTTAAAATTACATGGAACAACGTTGTTTTTATTAGCGAGAGAGAATAATCTGGCAATCTGCCAGTTAGTGATATACATTAGTTACTCCGGGAATTTTAAAAGAATCAAATGAAACGCGAGAGAGAGAGAGAGAGAGAGAGAGAGAGAGAGAGAGAGAGAGAGAGAGAGAGAGAGAGAGAGTGTGTGTGTGTAGAGCGATTATTGCTAAACATTCTTTTTCTATCTTTCATTAATTTTCACACTCCTAAAAATCACCAACTAAACTGAAGCGAAAGTAAAATGTCTTAGAAAATTACTTGGATAGATTAAAAAAACTGAATGACAGCATTTTCTAGTGATGGTCGAGATGGATTTTATGAGGCTATAAAGCATCCAATGATATTAATATTAAAGTTGGACAAAAGTCCACACTTCGTCTCAAACGTCTGAAATTCTCTCGAAAGTTATCAATATGGAGTTTATTTGAAAACTATCGCTTAATATTATTCAAGTTGGAATGGTATTCTGTCCAGATTAATTCGTTACAGTTAATGAACAGAATAATAAAATAATTCAATGACTTCAAAAAAATCTTGGGGGGAAGAAACATATTATAGTTATCTAGCTATCTATAATCTATTTACACAGATAATATACAGTACAAATTACGGTATTTTACTGATATTTAGCACTCATTTTACTCTTGTTTATATTCTATATTAGTCATAATAGATTTAAAAAGAGTAAGTAGGTTCAAGTACAATAAAAAGATTTTCACATTTTAAAGTGGTTTGTTTACATGAATTAGTATTTGATATATAACTATATAACTACATGGCAGTTCATTAATATAAACCTTTGAAACATCATCAAAATCAATTCTTCATTTTCTAAAGTTAAGAAACGTGCTATAATCTATTTTATGTTTTCATTTTATAGCACGATTATAAACTATACTGATCTAATAAAATTTTATATAAATTAAAAAAGAGAGTTTTATATTCTAAAATAAATCAATTTAAACCGCTATACACCTTTCGATTGATTTCAAATTTCAAATAAAAAAAATAATAATAATTACGTCCTACATATTGCTTTATATGCATTTTTCGAATTCGAATCGACTGATTATCTTTATGCATCTGTGAAAGTTATCTGTGATTTAAAATGAATATAAGGCGCATGCGCATCGGTTAAACTTTTCTTTTGATGATACTTTAAACTTTCTGAACTTAAAAATATAAAGGCTAGGCTGTAAGGTTTATGATTTTGTAAGTTAGCAGCTATTTCTACAGCTAAAGAAATTCCTTCATTGCCAAATGATGAAGAGGAGCCTCCTTCTGTGTTTTGATGTTTTCCTAATACACTGTGCAAGTGCCGACCTAAGAAGAGTGAGTCACTCCGCCCCCTCAGAGGTGAACGACGACCATTTGGCGGACTCTAAGTTAATCTCCAAGCCCAATGGTCATTTGTGTCAATTGGGCTTGAAGATTAACTTAGACCCCGCCAAATACATCACACGCTATCGCAAGCGAAGATCTTCTATGATAGTTACCGATGGAAAATCTACAGTTGGAATATGCATCCGGACTTGGTATAACAATTGCTATAGATATCTTCTTTATTTTACTCATATTATTGCTTATATGATTTGATTTAATTTACTTATATGATTTAGTTGTGTATTTTTATAAAATAAGGGTTGATATTTACGTAAGATATCATAGATGCTTAATTACTGTTTCAACTACGTTATAATAAGTGCTTAATTTAATCCCACATTGTGGTGAACCCCCCCCCCCCAGTTCTATTGTGCCAAAATTACATATCTGTTGTACAGTCGTTTCACAATGTCGTTTTTCATTTCTCGTAATAATATTTTTTTATAACTTCCCCATCAGAATTAATATTATTTTTATTGTCTTCATTGTATGAGAGAATGCAACTCAAACACAATATTTTCCCGCTAGGGCCACCCAGGCGCTTACAAAAACAATGAAATACAAAATAAAAGTTGAAGGTAAATTTGCATCTCATTTACCTTCAGACTTTCCACAAATTGCTCACTGGTAACCGTATCACCACGTCAGCATCCCATTATATCCATCCGCTAAGTGTTCCTCATTCTGGTACTGTATAACTATCAAAAATTTTTGCGGTATCTTCTTGCGTATTTAAAAATGCATACAGCTTAATTTAATAACATTTAAAAATTCTGCTGCACCATTCTCTGTATTTAAGAACGGTGCAGCAGGAAGATTTTGGTCAAAAGCGCAAGAACACCTTATTTTGTAATGTACATAATAAAAACAAAAACACCAGATTTGCATATCTTTTGGTTAGGGTTTCAATAAGTATATTATTAAGTGTGCAGACTTTGTGGAACTGAGCTGAACCCGTTTCTCGCAATGTGTAGGGTGGTTGTAAGTCATGATTTTCAAGTCAATTGCATAACTGAAGATGTCACCTCTGCCAGAAACAATGGAGCAGTGAACAGGGGGCCTGATGTCCCTCTCTGAGGGAATGATGCGTGAAATGTATTTTTCCAATTGTGAGAAGAGATATTAAAAAGCAAGGATGTCACTTTGATTTGGTAGTATGTCTCGCAGAAATTGAAAGGTACAGAGATTTTGATATGTTGATGACATAAAAAGCTGATTGAATCTAGGCAGACCACTGCGAGCTCTACCTTCCAAAGGTCTTTAGAATTTGGTTGGTGGAAGCAGATGTTGACCTCTGCGCAAGTGAAGAGTACATACGTAATGGCTGTTGAGGAAGCATCTGTATTATGAGAACGGAGAGAATTTTCTCCAAATCTTTCAGAAGGGCACAGGCTCTGGTTGTAGTTGTAGGTTCTACAGCGCTTTGCTTCTTTTGGTGATGGAATCTTTGATATAGGAACAACCTGAGAGGAATTCAACTATAATGCGGAAAAATTCTTTAAAACCGTATTGTACATGTTTGGAGAGATAGACAGGCTGATACTCCAAGATAAACTGGGATATGTGGTCTGAACCTGCAGCCGTTTCTGGAAGGCTACTGATGGCCGATCTGTTTCAAAATCACATTAAACAGTGCCTTTTGGGTGTCCAGGAATTCCAATGGCGTTCACAACTGGAATTATGTGAAAAATAGAAGTTTTTCATTTGGATAATGGATTGAAAATAACAGGTTTGTGGTCGCAACCGAAGGCAATAACTGGTGGAGACATTTATTACATGGAGGTTTTAATTCATATAACATTGTACATGTACTACGAGATTTTCCAAGTGAACCAGAGGCGATGGGAGGTTAAATCTCCACAGATCATTTTAATGGAATTAGCAATGGTTAACGACTCAGACACGTCTCGCAGAGACTTGGCTGAGTCGTTAACCATTGCTAATTGTGATACGTGCTCAGAGAGTGGTGTTGGAGAAAGCAAGTCGCAAAAGTCACTAAGGGGGGGAACTGTAAATGAGTTCAATCAATTTGTTTTTATAAATGGTTCTTGAAGGAAAGAAAATCTTGAGGTATATTCTTCAAAATACTTGTGATAAGAAGTCCATAGTGAGACAAGTTTGATCTGTTTGTGTCAATTGGTTGAAAAAAAAAACATGCTTTCTTTGCAGCGATAGCTGCGAAGCTCAGGACAAAACAATTCCAGTGAAGATTTTCTCTGTAGGTACCTCTGGGTGGTTTCATCACTTGCATTACTTTTAAGTTGATTTATCAATTGGATTGTTACAAAAATCAACATTAAAAAACACCTCTTAAATTGCTTCTTTCAAAACAAACGTGTACAGTAAAATATATGACTCCCTGATTCATAGGTCATATGAAGACTGTGACACTGGAAGCAAGAGTTAGAGAGATATATACATGGGCTTTATCTAACAATAATTTTTTTTTTATTTTCCTTTATTTTTGTTTCCTTTAAATTTCTTTTATTTTTTTCACAAAGTGATTGTGAAACCATCCTGAAAGAAGTCCGAAATTGCATTAAATTATTGTTTAGATAAAACAAGAAACCGTTCTCATTAATAAGTTATGTTTAAGTTATCATTTTGTCGAAATATCTATGAACATATTAATTACAGTTGAAAAAATTCAATATGTGGTTGAAGGTCATTAGTTAGCTGCCCTCTTCTCTCTTTCTGGCATACCTATCACCCACATAATTAGTAGTACCGATTGCATACGTAAGCAACGAGTTTCTCATACTACCAGTTCGCAGAATAGCCAGTGGATGACCGTGACCTGCCTATTGAAATTCTCTCTACTATAGCAAATATATTTATTATTTGTGAATTATGAATTCATACAAGTTGCGTGTTATGTACAAGAATATACTTGAAATTTCAAAGGAGACCTTAAGATGGATATTTTAGAGTAGTTAAGGCTATAAGTATATTATGCATGAAAATCTGCGTGCGTCTATGACTGCTTTTCTGTTTGTAATTTAAAAAACAAAAAAAAACGCACATTTCTTTTATGGGAATCGAAGCGAGAATAGTTACGCTATCCACTGCTACCGTGAGGACTAATGGTTATGAGACATGAACAAAGGTATAACTGGTAATAAGTATAAAGGTTTTGTACTTATGGTGAAATAAAGATCATTATTAGCAGTAGCATGGTACATGAGGTTAAAACACAACTATCAGAAAATCGATTTGGTGCTTTACCCGCATGTCCTCGTCATTAAACGTTTTTTTTTTTTTTTTATAAATGTTGATATGAAATGAAATTATAGGTTTACAGTTTACTTTTCGTATAAACAAACAAATAAGGTTACTCTGCCCCTCATGAGATGAACGACAAATTAGCTCTAGCTTTGTAACTAAGCATTCTATTTTTCTAGCGATATAACAGTTGCCCAGAGTATTTTCTCCCTATAGTTCCGAGTTTTTCTCAAAAGAAAAGAAAAAAAAGCGAGAACACACTGGTCAGTATATATTTTCCCTGTGTTTGTTAAAACACAAGCAATCTTGGTGTATACGATAACTGTATTATATTATAGATATATTAAATTATATACGTTATACAAACAAACAAATATTAAATCTTTATAGTATTCCGGCTTATTAATAAAATTGACCCGTAATACACCATTTCTTTACTTGAATGATGTAGGATTATAACTGTTTTTTATTTTTTGTTTACAAAGACTGCGTGACCCGGCAAATCAGTGGTAACTATTGTTTAATCATTTTGTTTATTATTGGTTACTCAATGATTATTTTAAAAAAAATCGACAACGCCACCTGCGCGAATTATTTTTGACAATTTAAAGAAAAAAATATGAGCTTATTATGTGATCTAAATTCAGTTGTGGGGATAAAGTTTTCGAATTACGAAAAAAACACAGTCGAAATTAACAAAAAAATCTAATGATATCTAACTTAAAGTACAGAACTTTGCACACAAACATGTCAGCATAAGGGTTCACCTATTTATATGAAGACAGACTAATTTTAGACAATTTTAAAGGACAGTAGTTTTAAAGAACTTAAGAATACCTAACTAGTTTCAAATAACCTTTAGAGAAGACAGAGGACTGCAATATTTGCTCCAAAAGTAATCGTTAAAGTTTAGAAGATACGCAAAGCAACTAAGATAGACCAGAATGTTACAATTTGCTTTCATACACGCAAAAGGCCTTCCCCATCATGACTAATAGCACGCCACCACCTTAATTCAACAACATTTATCTCTGCTGGCCAATCGATGTTGAACGATGCTTCCAGTGGGTATTGCCGAGATGAATGAGCCTTTGATAGGAAGAAAAAAAAAGTTAAGCCTTACTTTTCAGTTTGATGAGTTTTCAGATCTTAGCCGGTGAGCACTGCGAGAAGCGATACCTTTTTCATTAAGCATTTGCCGACATCGACGTCTTAAAAAAAAAAAACTGTCGTATTTCATGCTGTGGGTAAACTTGGAGAGTGATTCACATCGTAACTTGCTCTATTTGTTCATCACAAACTAGTTTTCTCAAGAAATCATCTTCGTTTTAAAAGTTTCTCCGAGTTAAACTATCTATTAATCATAAGCAGTCCGGTGAAAGAAAGTGGGCATATGCATATAAAGTGCTCCTGTAACTAAAACTGCCCTCGCGAGTAGCACAGTTGGTATAATCGACGTCCTCCCCATACCGGGTGGAAAAGACCTGAATTCGAATCCCGTCAATGATGTCAGAAATTTTTTATGGGAATTTTTCACAACGTGGTTGAGTTAGTCGGTCTCAGACGAGTGTAGCATGGTTTTTCTCCCACAAACTCGGCATTTTCGCCCAGAAAACAGACAAATCGACCAATGGGCACACGCAATTTTTCAGACATAATATATCCGGCGCAATATAGCTTGATGCGCCGAAAACCGTACAACAAACATTTTTTTGCAGCTAAAGCGATAATGGGCAATACAAGGGCGATGCATGGAGAATATAAACATGCGGTTATCTATTTTAATTCTGTAAAAAATTAATCTATGCCATCAATAAAACACAAATATTGAAATAAAAATATCCGCCGTGATTGTTTATTTTAGTTTTTATTTTCGGCATTTTTCATCCTGAAAACTGCAAAAAAAAAAAAAAAAAAAAAAAACTTCAGCACATCATCTTCAACCTGGCTGCTCAATGTGAGAATTTACTACCAAATAACCTTCATTATACAGAAAAGCGTTGCATGCCATCAACAGTTTTATAAAATTTTCTAGCACATGCATCATCGATTGTTTGGTGCGAATCATTACCAGGAGCATTTTCCAGCCTTTTCTTCCAAAACAAGTGGAAAACCATTTGTTTACAAGTGGTACCTAAAGATTACATGATACCTAAACAAACTTAGCAGTAAAAACCATATAGGATATCGACCAATAACCTAACAGTAATAATACAAATTATTGATAAAACCATTCTTCCATACATTTAAGGTACAGTCTTGGCTAATGTACCTGTCAATATGCATTTTGATTCAACAGAGCGCACCACAATCGCAATCCTAGCTGACACATTAGTAATTCTAGTTTCATAGGAACGCACACACTGTCATGTATTTTTTTTTTAGGCATCAGAGCTGCTTTCGACAATACAGACCACAGGCTATCAAGATATGAAGAAAATCATTCTCATGTGGAAGAGATGGTAATCTAAACTATCTATGATAATTTACCATTTTTTTCCCTCTGTACTATCTTATCTGCCACTAGAGGTCGGTTCTAAACCTTTAAAATGACTATGTTGTTTGCTATACACCTAATCCATGTGCTTTGAAGGGCTTTCTGTAAGATACAATAAATAAATATTTATTTATTTATAATGTAATGTATGTAGTAATTCTGGAATAGTTAAAATTTTTAATATTACGCATAAATCATATTCATTATTTAAAGCATTAAACGGATACTATGTATACTTTTTGTTCACCATTTTATTTTAGTTTTTATGCGGTCCTACCCATGCGCAGTGAGTGGCTTTCTGTAAAATGCAATAAATTATTATTTATTTGTTTATAATATTTTGATGGTCAGAAATTAAAATAATAACCAGACCATTGTTAGCCCTTAACTAGAAACTCAGCCTTTTATTTATATCTCGCGTACTCTTGGCATCATCTGATTTTTCATCCCATAAAGAAGAATCCATCCTCACACCACACTCAAATGAAGAACTCTTTATTGTATAAACAAGATATTTCACCCTTCACGGCTACAAGACAGGTGTTTACATGAAAATATTAAATAATGAACAAGGTCAGAAAAAAATAGTATTATTACAAATTATATAACAGTCTGATTAAAGATTGGAGCGCAAAAATCGACGAATTTACATGTGAAAATAAATATGTATTGAAATATATATTTATAAAGAAAATATATAAATAAAATAATTTGGGAAGAAAAATTATTGTTTAGGAAGAAGTCCTTTTATTGAGCGGGACATCTGAGCAGGCAAAAAGGTTGGCACATTGGATGATGGAGAGGTCCTCGGGAACAGGTTTAATACTCTGTGACGTGGGTCTGAGAAGGAAGTCGATGGAGTAAGGTCCGCCTATTTTTTTTTATAGGCTGCGAACTTGTAGAGGTTGCCATCCAGGGAGAGTATGTACTGCAGAATTTTCATGGGTAGGAAACAATCAGATAACTAATTGGTTTGGGTTGGCCCTGAGGCTTGGGACTGGAATCCTCCATCCGCAGCTAGCCCAGAGGTTCGGAAATAATGCCAACCATCATTTTGGCAGCAAAGACGAGTCTACTCTCGTGAATGATGGCAGGAAGAGTCTGCTGCTGAGAGCTGCCACCATCTGGGTGGTCCTTGGTGCAGGGTTAGCCTATATTTCCATATGGCCCACTTCAACAACCAGAATTCCTCCGTGAAAATCTGTCTAAGGTGTGTCGTAGCAGCTGAAGTCCAGAATTCGGCGCCATATAGAGTGAGCAGATAGACATAGGTCTTAATGTATTTACACCCAACAGCTTGGTTATGGACGTGCAGTTCTCTAATGGTTAAAAAACATTTACTGCAAATATTTCAAGCATATGCTTTACTTTAAGCACTGATAAAAAAAAATGTAGTTACTGGATAAAATCAAAGTAGAAAAAATGAACAAAACCAGTATAGATTGCTTTATTATTGCTTCTTATTTTAAGTTATTCTGCAAGTCTGATGTATCTTTGAATGATTAATACGGTTGCTCTCTAAAGAATCTGTTGTAAAGTGTCACTCACGGTTTTCAACGTCTATATTCCACTCTTACCGCCAGTTTGTCTGCCAAGTCTTCCATTAGTCTTTAACCTTTATAAATAAATTATGAACTACAGTACAGAATATCGTGGACTCGGAAGCAACGTCTTCCATTGCTTTAAATCTCTGGAATATTTAACTAACGAATTACACTTTATTCAAAAAATCGCTTCACTCAAACATTTTCCGATAAAGCAAACTTTTAAGATCACAAAAAAAGAAATAAAACTGTGTTCTCAAACATTTTAAACGAAAATCGCTTTTGTTCTTGAAAGGAACTTCGATATTTTTTAATGTTCATTACGAGTAATGAATATTTAATTAGAGATATCATAATGTTTAGTTTCACATTTGAATATTCCCGATTAAATTTTCTATATGCAATCAGTTTGACTACGCAATTTTATCGTGAATTAAAAGTAGCTTTCAAAACCATGTTTACATACGTGTAAAATTAATTAGGCAGCACAAGAAATCTTGAAAGCACCTTTGATTTTTTGAAAGAATTCATTCCTTTTGTTCGTCATTTAAATATAAAGAAAACTAAAGAACACTTTACAATAAATTGAAAACAATGTCTTCATACTATCACGCATTATTAATAATAGAAATGATGAGTAAATCTTGTTGGGAGACTTGAGAATTTCTTCATTTTTTTTTATACTTATTACAATCTTTAAGCTACATGACAGTCAAGTTCTAGAAGTTTCAGTAAGTGCGAATACATTTTTAACGGATCGTGATTCATAAGGGCTTTTCGGTTTAATTCAAAAGGAATTCCTAGCCTTAAACTTATTCTTAACCTTTGATGACAGCAAAGAATGTTAAGCTTCCTCGGTTTATATGCTTCCCTGCACTTTTAAAAAAACACGAAAAAAAATTCTACTTTCATTTTCAATTATCGGAACATGTTTAACCATTAATAAAAGCTACTCTTTGCCACCTAAAGATAATATCAACTGATGATAACTGTGCTGAGGTGAAGAGTTAAAGCTAATTATATATAAGGATTAACAATAAATTGAGTTCCTTTCTACAGAAAAATAGGTATTAATTAATTAGAGAAACTAAGTTCAATAGCAAAGCTTAATTAAGATATTCTATAACTTATCTAATTAATTATAGAAAATAAGTTATTTTATTCTTAACGTCAAAGTATATTAAGTTTTGAAAGCAGTGACTGCATTCATCCTTTCTCAAGAGGATGGAAGCATCCTATTTACCTAGTTCCAAATGTATTAATGCGCAAGGAAGACTCTGCGACGAAGGGTAGACCCGGATAGAACCATTTAGTAAAAATTATATGAAAGTTCAAGTCTTAAAGTTTTTTTATATAATAATATCATCCATGTAAATCTGATTTTTCTTTTTTTGTATTTATATTTTATCAATTTCTCTTTTATTTGCAGATATTGCATGATCCCAAATGGCGACAATTGAAGAAAAAGTTAACTGCGTGCTTTGGCTTGCAATCAATGACAGCTGTGAAAAGAAAGTTCACTACTCATTATAAAAAAGATGCACCCCATAAAAAGTCAATAAGTAATGGATGAAAAATTTTAAAGAGAGTGGACAGTTAATGACAAACCACGATCCGGGAGACCCCGAATTAGTCAACAGTGATGGCGGCCATGTTGAAGTGTGATAATTAAAAACTGCATTAAAAATAAAAATTTAAGACTCGAACTTTCATATAATTTTTGCTAAATAGTTCCATTATTTGTATATCTTTAGTTATTAAAATTTATGATCCTGTATATATATATATTATTTTTTTAATTTATTTATTATTATTTTTTTGTATATTTTAACGTCAAGATTAAAAATCGCATGGTATACGAACAGAGTCAGTGGGGTTATCGACACTATTTTAAATAAACGTTGTTGATAATTTACTTCGCTTGATGCGATAATTTAGCATCCTTTAGTGAAAACTTTGAATACGTTGCGAATCGAAGAACTAGTCGCCATGTTAAGAATGCGCAGAAGCTTGTTACGCATGGATTATTTCTATAATTTTTATTCATGCTGTATACAAAACGTATCGTATGATATTGTATGTATGAAGTGTTTCCTGATCAAATATTTATGAATGTGGTATTTTTTATTCCAAATCGCCTCAGCAGATACAAAAGCTCTTTTAACTATATTGTCTTGCGTAGCAACACAACCGAACTTCACTTCACCAATAAGAGCTAACGTTGACTCACGATGCTGACGAGTATAACAGAAATGCCATTTCAATTTGGTGGAAATATATTGAATGTTCGTGTAGTTATTATTATTTATGTAGTGTTTAGCATATAAAGCTATATTTGGCTGTGTATATTCTATCTAATGATCTACAGGGTTGGCTGGTTTGTGGATTATTGGCGCATCAGCAGCAGAAGCTATAATGCGTCGATCTACAGAAACTTTGCCAGTATGGACAAAGAGGTGATTACCAAATTTTATAATTCAATTTAAAGTTACAATTGAATACTGCATATGGGTTAGTGAACTTCATTTAAGGAAAGACTTAGATAAGCTTGAAATATTCAGAGAGCGGCAACAATAAAGATTAAATTAAATATGCTGATAGTATCTAAACTCTATTCCAGGAGACACACAAGGGGACATAAATTTTAACCCAAAGAGGATGGTAACAGAATAGATATACGGAAATCTCCTTCTACCAAAGAGTAATTTATATTTAGAATAAGCTTCCGCCTAGCGTTGTGGAAGTGGAAAGTTAAAATACGTTTTAAAAAGTTAAAAATAATTGGACATATTAGAATAATTCGGCAAACCAAGTGCACATTTTTTTTTTTTTTTTGGCTTAGGCTGTATGAGCTTGTTTCCTTGCATAATTTTGTCAAGACCAATACTAAAAATATGCAAACGACAAATTCAGCTAATATTTGTTTATATACAAAAATGTTAAGGAAAAATTGTAGATTTATGAGCTTAAAATTTGGAACAATTATAGATTTAATGAAACTGTACTGGTAAACTGCTTATCAGTGATTGTAAATTTAGGAAATGAAAAACATTACTGAATAGATTCGTTTCATGGCATTATGATCGAATTTGATTCTCGCTGCAAACACATCAGTTACTTAAGCAAAAGAATATATCTTTATACTTGAGAAATATAACTTAAATAATCCAAAATGAACAATTTCATGGCATCCATTATATGCAACGGATGATCCTCTACTAAATTATCACTGACTTCACACACACAGTAAGTTACCAACATAATTTGATGAGCACTGAAGACATCATCTTAATGGCTACTTATCTGGACGCATTTAGGGCTAATGCATCCATCAGTTTACTAGTTAGTGTCATAAATGCGCAAGAGCTGAAACGTTCAATAAGTTCTCATAAATTTCTCATTAAAAATGTGCCACTCATATGAGAAAAAAGTGCTAAAGTCAAATCGCTTAGAAAAGGGCTCCAGTAGATATTGCTAACCATTTTTCTCTCTATGTCCAATTAAATTAGGAAGTCCTTTCGAAAAATAGTATCATTTTTAAAAGCTGTCATCGGGTGTTTTAAACTGCTTAGCAGTGACAGATGTTTTTTATGCCAACTTTGCAGGACTGGCAACCTCTTATACTATATGACTTATACCAAGTGAAATACTTGGTATAAGTCATATATGCGTCAAGAGAAATTCTGTCTAGAAGAAGTGGAGCCATGAGGAACGTATTTTTGATAAAACGTTGGAAGTGTTTATTTTCCAAGGTTTATTTGACTGTCTTGGCCGATCTACTTTTAAGTAAGTAGATCGGCCAATACTAGTAATTGCTGCTTGGATAGAAGAAAATATTCATAAGTAATCATTTTAATGATTATAAGATAAATTCTCAAAAATTAAAAAAAAAAAAGTCCCAAGTCTTGCAAAAAAAAGTCAAAATAAATACGGAATTCCTTTAGTCTTTCACAAAAGTATTTTTAAATATTTTTAAAAGGCACAGAATTTTATAATGACCTTTAAAATCCTTTGCAATACTGGACTATGTTTGTAAAACGAGTTTGAAATCTGGAAATTCGCTTTATAAGATATAGTTTTTCAGTAAGAGAAATTGTGGTGTATCTTTGTTATAAAATAGCAAAACTTGACTATATATTTTGGAGACAGAATTTATTAATTTTTGTCAGAGCACAAAAGGTTGGTACTCAGTACCTTGGATTCCTGAAGAGCTTTTAGGGAAACCTAACAGCTGCTCTCCTTTTTATGCCCTTTCACATTATTAGAAAACCAAAGAATATTCAACCCATCTTTTCCTGGAAACAATGCTGGACAAGAAACCTGGGTTTTCGGGAGAAAAAGCCATGCCTGAGACCTCATAAGTTGATGGCACTACCATTTGGTCTTAAATCTATTAATTTTAACCTACATTCATTTTATATACTCCCTTTACATATTTGAACCCATGACAGTCATTTTACTTCTTGAAATGCTGGACAGGTCAATACTATTTTCAAAATCTTATTTGAAATCTGTATTTGTACTTCATTTTTGGAATATTTCATTCCTATTTTCCGTATATCTTTTACCTTTCTGTCGGCAGAATTTAATTATTCCTAATATAATTTCCAGCAAGCTATATGCATTATAATTTCCGCTGTATATATACTTTCTCCTTGCCAACGCTCCATTGTGTATCTCTATACACATACAAAAACCACTATAGAGGTCACTAATTATCTCTTTTAACAGCTCTCTTTCAAGTCTGTTTGATCACTATAAATTATTATGAGTCCGTAAAACTGTCTCTATGTGTTACTGCTTTAGCTACATTTATCAACTCAACCGAATATGTTCTAACAGTCATTTCCAGCCCCCCCCCCCCTACTACGTATTACTTGAATATTCCAGGTATCTAATTTATATGCTATTTTACTTATAATACTTTCGGTGTTTGTTTTCAGCCTTTTTTTTTACTTACTACAACGCAAGCATTTGGTATTAATCTCTTTTTCTTACTAATACTTACATAGTCATGGTCCTTACTAAAGGGCTTGGCTTTACGATCTCAGCTAACCCGGTACTTTTAATATCTTTACCTTAACTTTTTATCTTTCTACTTCTTCCCGTTCGTAACGATATTAGTTCAATAAAATATGTAAATTTTACTTACATATTTTAGCAAATTATATTCACCAAACTTCTATTTGCATTTCTACCTGAATTTTACACTCCGTTAATTTAGTTTCTCACTGTAAACACCTAGTTTTTAATTTTATTTCCGCTTTAATTCACCTTAATATATTTGATTTTATATAAAATAAATTAAGTGTATACACTGCGTTGGGACTACCTTGTCCATACTTTGTGAGAGTTATACTGTTTTCTCCTTTTGATCCCACTTGGCTTATTCTTAAATTTCTTCTCTTCCACAGATATCGACAAGTATAGAAACGCAGTCCTTGAGGCATGATCAGGTGTAGTCCCCTGATGAAATACTAGATCATGTATCAATATTTACTTTGGCTAACATCAGCTTTTATTGCATATTTGATAACAAATTTGCGCATCCGTATTTGATCCTGGCTACTATTCACTTTATAATTTAATTATTTTAACTTAAACACTTTTAGCATTAGCATTAGCAGAGGCATATGATGCAAGAAAGCAAGCTTATTCAGCATCAGCCAAAAAAAAAAAAAAAAAAAAAAACCACTCCCATTTCACCCCTCCATTCGTTCGAAATACCTGTCCAGTTGAGCTTTAAATTTGTTTAGGCTATCAACTTCAACAACAAGTGATGGAAGTCGGTTGCACCAACCAACCACCCGCTGGCCAAAGGCAAATTTCCGCACATCTATCCGACATCCGTCCTTCCTCAATTTGAATTTATGCCCTCTGAGGTGATTATTCTGAGAAAGATGAAGAATCCCATTGGCATTGAGCATGCTCAAACCATTCAAAGCCTTATACACCTCTATCAGATCACCTCGCCGGTGCCTAGTCTCCAGACTCTGTAATTTGCAAAACTTAAGCCTTTCTTCGTAAGAGCAACCCTTTGTTCCATTTACTAATCTTGTTGCCCTTCTCTGTACCCGTTCCAGCAGCTCTACATCCTTCTTGAAATGAGGCCTCCAGACCTGTATACAGTACTCAAGATGTGGCTTTACCATTGCCTTATACAAGGGAATAATCACCTCCTTATCCCTGCTAGAAAAATTCCTGTATATCATTGACAAGACACCATGAGCTACTCTTGCAGCTCGTCTGCACTGCTCAGAGAACTTCATATCTGCCTGCACAATTACCCCCAGGTCCTTTTCATTCTCCACCACTGTCAGTGTAGTACCGCAGAGTTGATACGTTGCTCTGGGGTTACTGTTTCCCATATGCAGCACTTTACATTTGTCGATGTTAAACCTCATTTGCCACCTCTCAGCCCATCTGTTCAACCTTTCCAGATCCTGTTGCAGCAGCATAGCGTCAGTATTGTCCTTAACGACCCTGCCAACCTTTGTATCATCTGCAAACTTGGACATTAAACTTGATATCCCATCATCAATATCATTCATAAACACCGAAAACAACAACGGACCCAACACTGAACCTTGAGGAACTCCACTAATAACATTAGTCCACGTTGAGCAGTGTCCATTGATTACCACTCTCTGTCTTCTGCCACTCAACCATCCCCTTATCCATAGCAGCAATTTGCCTCCAATGCCACACTGCTCCAATTTGTGCAGCAGTCTTCCATGTGCAACAGTATCAAAAGCCTTTCTAAGATCCAAATATATAATATCAAAGTTATTCCCTGCATCCAGTTCTTTTGTGACTACATCATAGTATCCAATCAAATTGGTCAGGCAAGACCTGCCCTTAACAAAACCATGCTGCGTCTGAGCTATAACTGAATTCTTCTCTAGATGATCCTGCAGTGCTTCTTTAACCAGTGCCTCCATTAATTTACCTGGAACAGAAGTTAAACTAACAGGTCTATAATTACTTGTGTCAGCCTTTGAACCTCCTTTGTGAATTGGGGTCACATTTGCACATCTCCAGTCCATAGGTACCTCCCCTGAGTCCAAGGAAGCTCTCATAATTATGGCTAAGGGTTTGCTTACTTCCTTTGCTGCCTCCTTTAATATAACTGGATAGATCCCATCCACCCCAGGTGCCTTTTTTATGTTTATCCTCAACAATCTCTCCTCCACTTTCCTCTCAGTTATTACAAAATCATCCAGCTCACTGCCAATGTTTACTTTACCTACATCATTCTCCTTCCTGAATAACTCCTCATGCGTGAATGTAGATGCAAAATACTCGTTTAGATTGTTAGCCACCTGAGCAGGATCCTCAACTGTTGAACCATCAATATCCAGTGGACCAATCTGATTCATCCCTTTCCTTCTCGAGTTCAGGTATGTAAAGAACTCCTTTCTGTTTTTCTTTGCATCCTTTGCCAAGGATTTTTCGTAGTCTGCCTTTGCCTGCCTAATCTCCTTTGTGACTTGGTTACAGACCAACTTATATCTATCATAGGCTTCCATGTCACCCATTAATTTGTATGTATCCCATGCATTTTTCTTCTCTGCCACATGTCTCATTAGTTCATCTGACAACCATTTAGGCCTAAACCTTGAACAATATTTCTTAGTTGGTATGTAAAGCCTGGTAGCCTCCAAGATTAGTTCCTTGAATGCTTCCCATTTTGAGTTTGCTGTTGGTAACATCATCAGTTGGTCCCACTGTATAGAATTTAAATACTGTCTCAGACCATCATAGTCGCCTTTACGAAAACAAAAACCCTTCCCTTTACCTCTGATGGTAGTTACCTCCTTGAGTAAATCCCACTTCAACACACTGTGATCACTGCCACCTAGTGGTTCATTTATCTGCAGGTTCTTAATGCATGAAGAATCACTACTGATAATCAGATCAAGAGTATTGCTCCCTCTTGTTGCCTCACGAACATGCTGATGTAGAAAACAATCATCCAATAAATCCACAAAAGCCTTGCTAGTGTGCGAGTGACCAACCCACAAATTCCAGTCAATATCTGGGAAATTAAAGTCCCCCATTATAAGACTCTCTGATTCACTGGCCCACTCTATTTCCCTGTACAGTATCTTATTATACTCATCAGAGTCATTAGGCCTATAGCACACTCCTACTCTCAATTTTGATTTCCCTATGCTTATGTCACACCAAACTGACTCGACGCTGCCCTGTCCATCGATGTCGACTGGCTTCACTTCCTTGGACTTTATGTGTTTCTTAATTAATAGCATAACCCTTCCTCCCCTCCTGTCCTGTCTATCCTTTCTATACACATTGTATTCCCCAAATTCCAGTTCCGCATTACTTATATCTGTGTGACACCACGTCTCTGATATCCCAACAATATCTGCCTTTGATGTTTTGAGCAATACCTCAAATTCATCAAATTTATTTACCAAACTCCTAGCATTGGTGTACACGCAGGTATACATGCACCTGTTTCTATTCTTAGCTACCCTAACACAACCCATGTGTTTACTTGTACCGCAATGACTACCAGCAGTCTCTGAAATATCCTGCATCTTGTTTTTCAGACTTCTGCTCATTTCAATAGAAGCAGTGCAAGAATCACTTCCACCTCTGCCACTGGCTACTGTTAATCTATTAGTCCTTGTATCCCCCCCAACTAGCAGTTTTCCGACCCACCTAACACTGCCTCGACAGCATCAGCAAAAATTCTTGCACCCTTTCTATTTAAGTGTATCCCATCCCTGTAGAAGCAATCTCTCCTGTTAACAAGTACAGTCCAGGCTGAAAAAAATTCTACCCCTTGAGCCTTGCACAATCTCTCCAGGGCCGAATTGATCGACAAGCCTCTCATCATATACTCCCTCCTATCGTGTCTGGGCAGAATTGCAGACACTTTCAAGTTCAACCCTAATTCACGGCTTTTTTTCAACAGTGACCTGTACTTGCTAAGTAATTCCGCCGGTCTCCTACTCTTAATATCATTAGTCATTTTGTTTTGTTTTCTTTTATTTTGTTTTCTTTTTCACTTCTACAATTTCTCATTTTTCTGCTTTCCTTTTCTTGGCATTATGTGTAATTTACACTTCCATCTTCACACTTAACTAAATCAAAGTTTCAGTTGATGGATAAAAATAAAAATAAATAAGCAAGGTATGACAGATGAACCAAGACTCGCAAAGCAGCAATAAAGGGTGCAAAAGTATATATAAGTGTTTAAGAATAGATACGTCTGATAAAGTTTGCAAAGATGGAGGTGAAAAGTACACAAAGTGCTGAGGCCTAGAAGACAATTATTGGTCAAATTGCAAAGCTAATTAGCTTTGTATATTTAGTTTTGTATATATATAAATACAAACAGGTGTTATACGATGACTGACTATATATATTAAGAAAAGAAGGTATTCAAATAACGTTGCATTTATTAATGACTAATTTTAAGAAAATGAAATAATTTAACATTGTAAAAATTAACTTAAAGAATACAACTTTCTGTTATATGTATTTAGATATCTAAAGCAGTTAAACTATGCTGTTAAATATTTTGAACTGAATTATATTCTGTGCTACTTATAAATCACCTTTCCAGTTATGAAAAATGTTCAATGAACATTTTGAACACTCCCCTTTTCCCATGTACAAGACCATACGAAACGGCTAAACAAAATGCCCAAGAGAATAAAGTCTGGACATTAAAATTAATAAAAGTAGCGCGTATCGCCACCATGCAAATCTAATGCTTATCCCAGAATATACTCGTTATGATAGACGATCTTACTTTATGAGAACAGCAGCAGATGGTGTAAACGTGATTCGAATAAACAGTTTTTTGCAGTAAGAGAGCCCTATCCCTACGTGTTTTGAATGAATTTTACTAATTCCAAAGTGAAACCGAGTGCATCAGAGAGATACATGTTTCCATTCAGCTTTTTTTGGAACATGTTTTACACAAGCAAAGCAGAACCTACATTACAATTAGATAAAAATCCATTGTCTATCCTGTCTTGTGTATGGTGTAGACAGTGTAATGCCTTCGATCCTGATAGCTTTCTTATTGGATTATCTTTTAAGTTTTTATCCAGGTAATTACATATCGAATGCAGAGATTGCTACTGTAAGATAACTAAAAGATTTTAATTTTAGCTAGAGGTAAAGAGAAAAAATTAAATTAGTTTGGCATTTAGAACAGTATGTTAAGCATACGTGGAAATTGCTGAGAATTCTCTGATTAGTAATATACTTGGGGCGCTATTAAAACTCACACACGCAAGGTTTCCTGGCACAGGTGGGTAAATTATGGTAATTGGGCGGTTGGCATAAAAGGACACGGAAGGTGTATCTATCTTAACCTGTAGGTCAATGAACTGCTATTTGCTACCAAATATGCAATTTTTCACGACTTTTAGCCACATTAAAGCAGGGTTAAATCTACGGACATTTAAAAACATTCCGATTTCCAATAGAAATCTTTTGAGGACTTACGAGATCAACCATTCATTCTAATTTGCTAAATACGTAGCATCGAAATGTAGTTTTCATAGAGCTCAGAACAGAATGGTCAAGTGCATACTACTCTAGTTCAAGAGTATTTGGATTTATTGGGAGACTCCTGGTCCTACTCCGCCTATCCTTTGAAATAAGGATAGGCGGAGTAGGACCAGGGTATGTCTGCCGGGAGCAACAAATGACGTTACCAGCAGACTACAAGCTTTTAAGGAGTGGGGGGAAGAGTTATTATTCATGTGGGGACTAATGATATTAAGCGCAAACAAATCGATGACCTATTGGATAAATACAGGACCATGATGGAAACGTTACGAGTTAGGTCAGAGTGTGTATCTCTGCAATTCTTGCCAGACTCCCTCACGTCTTGATTAACTTTTTGAGGAAATTTTTCACCAGTGTGCTCGCTCTGGTGAAAGGATCTTTGCAATATCACTGAAGTGCCTTAAGGGTCCAGGCATACTGCTAATTAGGAGAGACAGAAGTAATACAGATACTTGTTTATCTGATGATATAGATCAAAGTAACGCTTGCTAGGGAAACAAGCTTAAGTAACTTCAAGAGGTGTGTCGCGGTGGTACACATCATACACGAACCCAAATGGGCAGTTAGCAAAACGAAGGTGAAAATATCAGAATTATATCTTTAAAGCAATAATTACAGAAGCCACACATGCATATAATTTGTGATTTATATAATAATAATAATAAGCTATTAAAATACAGCACAAGAAGCCAGCTGAATTGAAGAGATAATTCGCATCTATCTTTATAGAAGAAAACCCTAGTGAGGAGATAATTAGTGATAATGCAAGTACAGAGATTATTTTTCGGATAAACTTTCGAATCTAAAGGCAATTAAAGCCTCTGAAGTATACGTATACCCAATAATTCTGAAAGAGTGGGCAGATAGTGCACTGAACCATTAAGGTTAATTATGAGGGCATCTTGGACTCGAAGTGAAGTACTAATTTATTCCAATGCAAAAAGGCGGTTCTACGAGCGAAGTGGGTGACTATAAGTCAGTTAGTCTGACTTCAGTAGTAGGGAAAATCGCTGAGGCAATGATCAAGAGTTGTGTTTAATAGTTACTGTGCAGCTTGGACTGACGTCAAAAGTGAGGTGTTCCTCATGGATCGTTTCTGTAACACTGCTGTTTCATTTTCTTAAATGACATCGGCGAGGGGACAGAGACATGATGTAAAAAATTTTAGATGATCTCATGATTGGGGGAGTAGTCAATGATCGGTGCCAAGCAGTGCTCCTTCAGAATGAATTTGAAAGGAGTCAGGGATGATCAGAAAACCTGGAAAGCGCAAATCTTCTCTCTTGGATAATAACAACCCCAAATAACCTATACATTAGGAGGAGTTGAGTTAGAAACAGTAAAGGAGATGGATTTGGTGCGCATGATCCAGGCAGGCATGAGGTTCTCCAAGCAGTATAGACGGGCAGCAAGGCAGACTCATGGTGTCCTACAGATGATTTATCGATTATTTGCATCTGAGATAAGGGGATCAAAATCCACAGTATAAGTAGAATTATGATTTCCTTATCTTACTATGCCCAAGCAAAGACACAATCCTTTTGAAGATCTTTTTGGAGATCTGAAATGTGGAAAAGTGCTAATAAGTATGTGAGCTACAGCGCTTGGCTATTATCCACTTTAGAGGGACCTGATAAAAGCCTATAAAGGACCTGAAGAGGGCCTATAAAGGACCTGAAGAGGGCCTATAAAGCTCTAAAAGTGGACAGATTGAATTAAGGCGAAAGTTTCACCATTTTAAGCGATTCAAGTGGGATTATTTTGATTTTATACTCGAAAAATAGCGAATTGTTAATTACTAGAATATTACCTCCGTATGTAGGTGAGGCTGACAGCTTGCTGAAATTTAAAGGTCAGATTTTTTAGCTGACGAAGCAAAAATCTGGACATTTTTGCTCCATTTGGCTAATACTGATACTAAAATTAATGAACTGTAAGTTCAAAATGCATGTGAAAACTAACTGCACTAATCCCGTCTACTTATCTTAAAAAGTACGAGTCTTTTTATTTAAAGCTTTAATTATAAAGAGGAACGAATAACAAATATCCAGTCCAAGCAAACTACATTTTGTGGACTGGCATCATTTGTTCAATAAAACAGAAGAAAAAAACAATAAAAAAACTCGTGATAATCGTAATAAACACTACAGTTATTTTGCCCTTTGTATCATTTCCATAATTCTCATTATAAGAACTTCTGTAATTATTTTTTTTTTACTCTTCATTTCCTCGAAGAAAGGTTAATTTCCTTAGGAGTTTTCATTGGGTTTCCGTTAATGTTCTACTTCCTTGAGATGCGCGACCGATGTCTGGAAAACTGCACGCACGATTTCCAATTGGAAATCCGGTGCTTAAATGGGAAAAACAACTGTTTTCATTGCATTCAAAAGTTACATTATGTAGGAAAATAGATTAAAACGTATTCACCCACCCTACATAATTTATTTTCTTCATTAACTCTCAATGTTTCCCGTTCAGCTAAAAGGAACAATGCGTTTCTGAAAAGCACCGCGCAATACGAAAAATCGTTAAGCGAACAATACGGTAAAGTTGTCGTGTGTTAAAAGAAAGAACTACTGTATAATGAACCTGAATCAGAACATGGTTCAGTATTGGCTTATCACTAGCACCAGGGAATCGAGGGATACTCTTATCAGAACTCTGATAAAACATTCTAATCCACACCGAATATTTTTGGGACTAACACTAAATCACTAGGCATCGTGTAGCATTTCTCACTTGCGAGAATGTTTTTTTCCTGGGAGAACCCGATGCTACAAGGTACTCACAAACTGGCAATGTGCCAACTGAATTTTTATGGACGTTTTAGCTCTTTCTCCGTTACTGTTTTCCTCGCTGAACTAATCCTCATTAAGCTTCTTAATTCCATCTATTATTTTTGTGCAATGCTTGTAGAGTTGTACAACGCGAGCTTCTGTTCCAATTAGACAGTCTCTGTTGGCTTGGTAAATTCTTTTAGTAAGATAAAATTATTTACACGTGGAAAGCCTAAGTATGCCAAAGTTCTATTAAATCAGCTTTGATATATCCAAAAAGAGTGTGAAGTCAGAACCCACGTAGCAGCAAACTTGGGTTAATACAAATATACAAGGTCTGACTCAATTTAACAGAAACTTCAAATAGTTTTCCTAAGTTTGAACAACTCCACGCTTGTGAAACCGTTGGAACCATTTAAAGGTATATGAACTATCCCCTACCAATTCATTTGTCACTATTCTTTTGTGTCCTCTCAAACTGTCGCCTTTTTGGGAACAAGATTTAGTCAGTGGAGATAAATCGGTGGAATGAGAACAATGGTTTAGCCTCACAATCTAACGATCTACAAAAAGTCCTTGATAACAGAGTAAAATCTGGTGTAATGTTGCTGTTGTACATCAGGAACTAACTCCCCCAGATCGAGTAATTGTATGCAGCAGGAGAAGAGGAAATTTTCAAAGCCTCACCAGAAGGAGGTGTGAACTCAGTTTGGTTTTTTCATCTAGGCCGATATCCTCTTACACTCAGCATTGCTATGAAGAATTCCATGGTCCAAGTTCCAAGCATGACTTGGAATACCATGTCAATGGTATTCCAAGTCATGGGCACTTTTCAGTTTTCCAACGAACTATCGCATATTAATTCTTTCTTTTTTTTTTTTCTTCTTTCATAATACCGTCTAGTGAATTCTCACGGTGAAACTGAAAGAATTAAGGTACAAAACCATGCATTGCTTCAACTGTTGGTATAAGAAATTAAAGTATCACATTCTTCCAGATATCTAGGAGTAATGACCTCAGTAAATGGATCTGAGATACGTTGGGTTTAAGAGCAATGTTCGGGTTTTCAGACGCTGGCAAATTATTTAAAAGAAAAAAAGAAAATTGCTGTATTCAGGTCAGAGATGAGGAACATGAAGAGACTTGCTGCATGATCGAGGATAACGTGCGTGGGATTACCACCTTTCCTGGCTGTATATTGCTAGAAACTTCACTAGAAGTTTGCGATTCAGAAGTTCTTTTTCTTGTGGAGACCATTAATTTTATCTTCCCAAACCTTCTTTTCTATGATGAACTCAATTTAAATCACTAGTAGTCGCTTGTGCTTTTCAATTCGACAACTCTGGAAAGTACTCCTATGGCTTTTCTTATTTCTTGTAATAGACTTACTACAGTTCTACCAATGCAGTTAAACATTTACCCAAAGACAGCCAATGTGCACGCAAGACTCAAAATCTTTTATACTTCAGTGGCACGCATTAACTGGAACCTCTTTAAATCTCTTCCCTTTTAGCTCTTCTTTTCTAGACAAGTGTCCATCAAATATTCATCCACTTTCACCAGAAGACATGCAGCCTCCTTTTCAACAGCACACAAATTAATGAGATGACAAGAAGAACCATTACCATCAGGTTCTCAACAGATTTTAGACCTACCATAACGGGAGAATTATCAACACTAAGTAAAAGACAGTGTTTTAAAGGAAGCCCACGTCCTTTCAGGGTTGTTATATATGCAGAAAATCTTCGTATATGTCGACTGAATTTTCACGCCATATTTCTTTGGCATCTTACGAAAAGATGATAATAATAATTAGCTTCGCACCTCATTAGTATGATGCAAAGATAAGGAAAATAAAATAAATTCTTAGAACATTAATAAATTCATTTTATACAGAAACATTTACTGCATGGTCTCCCAGTTTCAATTATTTTCGATGATAAATCAGAAAAGCTCTACCCTCTCTCTCTCTAGATACAAGTGTATCGCAGAAATGTACCTTCCTTTAGCTAATTACTAACCGGGGAAATATGACCATTAAATTTCTGGATGTTATATAAAATTTTTGATATGACTTGATATTAATTTCGTTAGAGTTCAGGAAATCTAACAGTGATTATTCTTCAGTGTACGTAGGACATTACAAGCATGTCAGTCCCATTTATTATAATATAAATGGCCAGATTTATGGTATTATCGTTAGCTACTGCCGTTTATACTATATCGGATCATCCTTCTCTCCTGCCACGTGCAGATAAATAACTTATATCCCATTTGTCTTGACAAATGGGATATAAGAATTTATGATTTTAAATTTTTATATCAATCCAAGACTGAAAGAAAAGTGCAGGAACTTCTGCCTCTCATGAAACAGCGGCTAGAGTTTTTATTTGTCGTATCAGAATTAATAAAACTGATAGGACAAATCACCTGACAATTTGTAATTTTGTTCGTTTGAATATTTTAATTGCATCGCGTGCAATCAATGACTTTAGCTACGATACTTCCTGGCACATCAAATAAGTTCAGCATCACTTGTAACCTCATTACAAGCAATGAACATTTCTTCCATAGTTCCTAACTCACGTCCAGCAGTGGTAATCCATACTGTAGCAAGATAAATGAATGTTATAATTCGTCGTTACAACAGTCTTCCATTAGTCCATTCTGTTTCCAACTTCTTGGTCACCCCTTCTCATGCTTGTGTGTACACATGACGATTTTCTATGCGGCCTTCAAACTGATTCTCTTTAGAATTCGGTTGGATTGGATTGTTCAGATCATTGCCCAGACCTTATTGGCTGAGTCAGTCACTCTCAGGCTTCATAGCTTTACCTCCAGAAATCGGGTTTTTCATCCAGAAGATAGGCAGGTCAAACATGCAAGTTCACGCAAAAAAATCAAAAATCAAATGAAACATTTTATTCACTGTTCCATTTGATTTCACTCCTTTTTCTTTTCTTTCATTCTCGACGTTACTTCATAAATTTGTGACTGTTAATTAGAATACAAAAGGAACATTTACTTTTCAGTATTTATTAATACCAATAATAAGCGATATTATTAATTTAAACTTTAGCCAATAGTTAAGAAGCCATCATTAACCAAGCCCGGATCATTTAATGCACGTGGTAAGCAAAATTATTATTAAATCCCTCGACTAATCGAAAAATTATCTTTTAACTTCCCTCATTTCAATCTGCCAACACTGAAATCACTTTCACTTCATTTGACCATAAGCAAAATGAAAGCAAGCGTGCTCTTCCCAACATCTATACAATAAAAACTCACCCTTCACTAAAAATTCCAGCAGGTCCAGTTAACTGTGCTTGTCCCTTTTTGTACGCTGTTCTTGACAGACTTTTCCCATTATTTTCCAAATTGCTTAACTCACAGGCCTTGTTGACAGGTGTTTGTATTCTCGTCTCGAGATAAGTTTTTATCTAGCACATTTCCTGGGGCTACCTAATCAAACAAAGGAAGAAAAAAATCCATTAAGTTTCTTTTGTGCGCTTCTTATTACACCAGAGCAGGTGATTTAGCGCGAGCAGTGTACAGATCGATACTCTCGTGACGGAGACACTTAATCCAACATTTGTAATCCTTCCTTCAAGAAAAGTGAAGTGAAAAATAGAAATGGAACACCTTAACTTTTGAGGGAAAACCATGATGCGATGCTCTTCTTCTTCCATCTACAGGTGTAGTTCTACCTTGAGAGAGAATTACGCTTTTCTTTGTAAAGAGTAGCGTCTATAACCATGGTTATCTTGAGACTTCTAGAGACTTAGAATGTGTACGATTATTTTGAGAAAAACATCGTAAAATATCATTAAGCTTCTGATTAATCTCTCTATCTATTTTTCATGAAACTTCCATTTCTGGGAGGAATGGAGTCTTTGGAATATGGACAGAGATTTTGCATCTCGAGGAATAGTGAGAAATACGAATTAAATCAACTCACATCGCTTTTACCGGTCGTGTTCTTACGTGCCAGAGATATGAAATTATCCTGAAATCCCCTAGACATATCCGTGCATCGCATCCATTTCAATATTCGATGTGTTACTCGAGTCAAAAAATTATGCTTAGAATTCACCAAAGAATTTGTGGTACACCACTTTGCTGGAAGAAAAATAAACAAAACAAGGTTGACTCTCCACTGCTAATCACTAAGCCTGAAGATAGTTTAAGTACCTTGACGTGTTTCAAGCAATGTGTTATTTATTTATTCATTTTTGTTCAATTTTCGGCGAAGAATGGGAATAAAGTCGTTATCCATACTCCAAAGTGGTCATTTGTATCAATTAGCGAAGTACAGGAAGTTCCAAAAGGAAGCCTACAATTTTACTTGTCAATAACTTGAGAACTAATGCATATAGGATTTAACAGTTCGCTGTATTTGGCTCTTCAACACCCGAAGTTTTATCGGAGTTTTTACATTTCCTCCATAGTTGAAGATATTGAACAGTAATCCCACATTGTTTGGAGATATTGAATAGCAATAACACAAAAACCTTTGCGCAGCTATTTTGCTTCGGAATACCACGCAACAACCTTGTCCTTGTCTTAGGGTGTAGCCATCTTTTAACGGTCTTTTGAATTATCTAAAAGATAGCTACACCTTAAGAAAAGGACAAGATTGTTGCACAGAGACTAAATATTCACACACAAACATTTTTCCCAACTAGACGAGTAATGTTAAGTGCAACTATAGCAGAAAGAACAACAGGCGGCTCATGATCGCTCAATAGCCTTTACCCCGTAGAGTACAGAGTGTGAAGCCAAGTCAGTCACCTTAATCTGCTTGTTTTTTTTTTCTCCAAAAATTAACATTCAATGAATCGGCAATTCATTTGGTCTCTAATCATATATTGTAAGAAGTCATTTTAGAGAAATATACTTGTTCTTTTAGGCGAATCAGTGACTTATACCATATTGAGCACGTTTTGTGGTCACTTTTCTGAACGAAAAATCGAGTTTCCGGGATGAAGAACCATGCCGGCATCTTCTGAGACCAACTAACTCAAATATGTTGTGTAAAAAAGGCACACAATCTCTTGCGTCATTGATGGAATTCGAACTCAGTTCTTTTCCATCGATGTGTAGAGGACGGTGATTATATCCATTGTGCAACTCACGAGGGCCAGAATAGACTCCTTCCAAGTTCAGTCCTGAAAATACTGGTCTTATATTTTCCAGATATTTATGGCGAAGACTTTCCCAAAGCTGATAATTTACTGTGCCCGCGCTCATTCAATCAATCTGCAATGAAATTCCAAAGGCACTTGTTGGAATTCATAACACAGGGCCCTTTAACTGGTCGCTCTTTTCGATTATTAAAACTTGCCCTTTAAACTTGAAAATTTTGTGAAGCTTTGAAGTGAGACTATAGCTTCCTTCTTCAGAAGAAAATTTCAAACTGATTAAAACAAAACTAATAGCATTATTTGATTCATCCTGTATTCTGCTTAAGAAATTAGACGAACGTGAAGACCAAAATCTTAGTACTTGTGTTCTTTATTTCTTTCCGACTGGAAACTCTTTTATGAAATGAAATGAAATTAAATTAAATTCGACGTTGGCTATGAAATCAAAAGGAGCTGTCCACTTCAAAGCACTACTGCTTTTTATTAATCTGCAGAAGAGCACACCGACAATTTCAATTTCGCTATAGATTTTATAACTGCGCTTTATTGCTTTTCTCCAGGACCACTAGACTGTTTCTACGCTTGGAGTTGTTTTATTGTCAGTTCTCCTCGAAAAAAAAAAAAAAAATAGAGACAGACGTAATCTTTTAGAAAAAATAAGTTCTATGCAAGCTGAAACAATCCTAATCAACAGTTTAACAACTTTCTACAAATTACGAGAGTAATTAACAATTATAGGCGATTACTTAAAATCCTTTCACATCTACCAATCTACCAGCTTAAAGCTGTTTTGTTTTATGATAATCCCAAATAGCAATTCCTAAAAAACTACTTTAAAATAAAACAGCTCTACCTTTTAGGCATTCCTTTCTCACCAGAGGAATCTGAAAACTAGAGTAACATAAGTTTTTAAGGAAATACAGAAACTGTCCACATGTTCTTCACTACGCTATACTCTAAAGACGCTAAAAAAACAACCCGGAGGTCATCTGTGCCAAACTGCAAATGCCAATGTTGTAAAATATGGAACTGTTCCTACTCCATCCCTTCCTAACATCTGTAATTCCTCAAGAAACACAAACATTCAGTTTCTGATTACGTATCATTCGCAGCCATGTATCCTCTTTCTGCTGGACTTTAAAAACGTTTCATCAATTGAAAGCGGAAGGTTATCCAACTGTGACAGATATATTCAGACTGTCTAGGCATGGGATTTTGGACTGTCACTTCGCAACGATTTTCCAATTCCGCGATTTTTGGTTAACACGAGTACGTCGTAGATTTCTTTTGAACTCATTTCTCCTTCTTGAACTAATCCTATTTTCAAATACAGTTGGACAGCATCATTTTGTCTTGCTGATTGAAATATTTTGATAAATTATATCGGCAAAAATTTACTTCTTGGTTGAGGTACAAGTCTTGAAAATAATTATTATAAGGTTTATTCCACTCGAGTTTAGTTTTAAAAGAGAGATCTAAAAGACACTATTTTTTCGAATGATAAACTAATAACGTTGTACAACAAGAGTAAATGAATTTTATTAGTACTGAAATCAAATTGATGTACGATCAAAAGAAATATTACAAAAGATGTCCAAAATGAATGCTGTGTGACAGGAGACAGGCTTCAACATGGCGTGAGAAAGAATCTTGGACAGGTAGCACGTGTCAGAGATTCTCCGAGAGTCATCCACAAAGTTACCTCTACAGCTTTGTGGATGCAATTCAACAAGTCATCTCGGTTGTTGTTGGAACAATTTGTTTCATGACCCCCACATAAAAATTCAATAGATTAGGGTGAAGAGAGCGTGGCAGCCAAGAAATAGGACCTCCGCGACCAATCCAGTGATTTCGGTAACGATCATTTAAGAATGTTCTTACTTGACGCCAAAATGTGGAGGCGCTCCATCATGCTGAAACCACATATTGGCACGTACAACTAAACGAACATCTTCCAGAAGTGCTGGCAATGTCCTCTGCAAAAACTAAGTAATGATGAGCATCCAGACGGCAGGCAACTCGTGTTGAATAAAGGTATCTCCTACGATGCCGGCCCACATATTGACGCTGAATCGAAGTTGCGTATATTCTGTAGTCGGCTTGGAAGACTTGATGGATGAAAAACCTCGTAACCATCTCCCGAAATCTACTAAACTCGACTTGGACACGGGATTGCCTAATGGTGTGAGGATTTTCCACCGACCATGTTGAATTCCCATCTCGTGTAAATGTTATCAAGTTGGGGGTCCACAAGAACGTCATTAACAGGATATTAACAAGAAAGTCAGGGCTGCTGTTGATACGATGAAGTACCTATGAACAAAATTGTTCAAGCCCAAGTGAATCTCCTGCTTGAATGCCTGAACTCTCTACATATGGTGTGCATATAGTTCACACAGTGTGTGCCAAACTTGCAACTCTTCATGTACTGGTGGAGGATTTAATGTCACGATATCCAGATCCCCTTCCTCTGCCTGCGCAGAATATTATCGGGCCCAGCCTCGGGCGTGATTCCCTTTATCTTTACCCCATTCCCTCAAATTACGGTGGTCGTTGACAAATACACGCCAATTAGGGTGTTGCCTTGTTGGAAAACGACGCTGGTATTTGGTGGCTGCAGCTCTAGCATTTCCTTCACATACATAAAGTGAAATTCTGCATATTCTGCTAACATTAATGCTCTTCTATACACAGGTAATGGAGTTCCTGTATCACAGCAACGATCCGTTCGTTGCAGCATTTTCATCACTGGCTTTAAAAAAAACACAGTACGACAAATTGACTTAATATTTTGTGCAGCAATCTGATTTGCATAACCCACTTCGTCATGCTCCAAAAACTAAAAGCGGAAATGACTCCACTAATCTGTTTAAGTCAAAGTCCGATGTTCCTCCTTCAAACTGAGTGCAGACTTTTCTTGTATTTTAACGAACCATTCGCTCAATAAATATCGAGGTCGATTTCGAAAACGCCCTATATAAATGCAGGGTTATTATGAAAGAGGTGTGCATTTAAAATGTAATAATGTTACTATGGATGTTTAAATGATCCAGGTAATCATCCTGTATTGCTATGAGTAATATTTGAGTACTGTATTAATATAGGAAATGGTAATCCATAGTGTTTAGCTGAATTCAAGTCTTCTGTTAGAAACCCACAATTAACCTTTCAAATAACCTCAATTATTCTGTAAAGAAAGCAACCAAACAGAATTTCTTTGCTGTTTTGTGTTGTCATCGCGTATCCTGCAGGACATAACTACTTGTCCGTGTGCAATTATTCATCGAAATGCTATTCAAACAACTCCAAAATATTCGGTGCAGGCCATAGGATTTAACTGAATCACTAACCTCATCGGAAGATTTTACGTCCCAAAGACAGCCCGAAGAAATATTTACTGTATCTTTTCTCCATTTGGTCTAGAAGAAGCCGATTAGTGTTACCGATTAGTTCTGGAGTCTGTGAAGATGGTTTTGTACAGCATTCCAAGCAGAAAACTCGTGTTTTATTGGACTGCAGAAACTTTGAACACTGCAACCAGAAAAGAATTTTATATGTGTTAAGAATTTCGAATGAAAAACTACACTAGATTTGAATCATTTGGACAGCTATCAGTACTATTATTTTACTGGTAAGAATAAATGCAGAATGTAATCATCTTAAAGATGAAATCGTCACCGTAATATCACATAAAAGTAATAAGAGAATGAAATAAACTCTTTCTTTTGTATAAAAGTTTAGAAATTGAAAATGGCTTTGCTTAAAAACCTCTTAAAAACCTCTCAGTTTCCAGCACCATTGGCAATCTCCTAATACAGGTTTCATGGTCTAATACCTGCTTGACGTAAAGTCGTCTACTGTGCACTGCTTCTTGGTTCCACTTGTGCGTCAAGCAATCAGCAAACAGGTTATCTCGAATATACTCTGGGGAAAAACTTTATTTATAGAACAAAGTTCTTGGCCTAAAGCGTGTATGCAGCAGAATTAGTTCGAAAATATCAACAGAGGACTATTCATTTGATGAGAAACATTTTTCCCCTGCGGCTAACATCATTCAACCAATATTACGAATTCTCTCGCTCTGAAATAAATCCAATCAGGATTTTGTATTAAAACTTTACAATTACTCAAAGTGCTATTTAAAAGGTTTAAGTCCTATGGTGAGTTTTCAAAAGGCTCTTTTAAATGTATCAGTGCAAGAGTTTAACAAAGAATTGTAGCTTCAAAAGCAGATCAGATAAGGGTTTTATTTTAGCTTGCGGGTGGGGGTGATCCTCAAGAGAACCTGCATTCTACTAAAATAATGGCAATTGTTTCATTCAAAATTAAAGGCGCAATATCAGACTTATCCGCCATTTTTTGCTTGTGGTTTTATCTCAAAGGAGAGAAATAAGAGAAAGAGGTTGGCGAGTGTGCTGTAGTTTCTTTTAAAATGTCAGTAGGCCAGAGAGATGATGTTTTGAATATGCTCCAAGGCAACTAAAGCCATGAAGGATCAATATATTTTGTTTGGAAATCGCGTATATTCTGTGGTCGGCTTGGCGGATTTGCTGGATGAAAAACCTCGTAACCTTCTCCCAAAATCGAGTAAACTCGACAAAAATATAAAACTAAGTGCGTAAAAAGCACTTCCGCCCCAAAGAAGTCTCTGCGATATTGTAGCTTTACTTTTGAAAAGGCTACTTCAAATTTTCTCTAAGAAAATATATATAAAGTTCTCTGAAGATGTTGATGGTCATTATAACTTCAAGAATTTGTTTTTAAAGATGATTCCCAGTAGCGCAGGCTACATAACCAGGAAGCATGTTTTATTACTAGAAATTAGGACACGTTCACTAAACATTACCTCTTTTTATCAAAGAAAGCAGCGGAGCATCCCACAGTTTGAAATAAATAAAAATATTCGCTTTAAGCTCACATCAGTATAAAGCCGATAAAAGAAAATTATAACATAAACCATATACAAATTATCAAACTTCCTAAAAATGCGCATAAAAATAATGCTTCTCTTAACAAAAATAATCTTACAATGCTTCATTTTAAAGTCTGGGCCATTTTTGATGTCATAAAGAAACAAAAGCTGCATCGCAAATATGGCTTTTAATTTTTAAGTTATAAACTGGTGACCGCACTTCCCATCATATATCTTAGGTCATAAACGTTAATGAAATAGTGCTATCTTTGGAAGCAAGCGCTGCAGGCAATCTCCCAACTTTGGGCTGTTTTTATTATCTCTTTCACGGAAAATTTATAATGTCTCTCTCCAGCCAAAATGGTGTAAACTGTTACGCATGAAAAATGAAAAATTAGACGAAGGAAGGATAATTTTTGATTATTTCATAAACAAAATTTGTTTCGAGGAATATTATTATTATTATTGTGGTATGTTGTTATGATGCTATTTATTATGTAACTTATCAGAATAAATCTCAAATATAAAGAGTTTATGCATATATTTCTTGGTTTATTTCTTATTTAAGGTAGGCTTGCAAATAAAGTAGGTTTTTAACATTTTACAGAGGAGATGAGTTCAGCGTAATCCATGGGCCAACTTCCTTGATCTCAAAGGAGTAAATCTCTTTCTATAGTCCGCAGCGTAGGTTGTCTACTAAGGAAGATTTCATTTTGTTTTTGTAGAAGATGGCTGAAAAGTCCTGAAATTTTTATGATAGCGTTAGGTTTTTTTTTTTTTTTTGGAGTTATGTATGACAGCGAACTGGACTTTGAATTTTCAAAATTATCTTAAATTCAGAAAAGGTTTATTTTCTGAAAATTGAAGAAAAACTAATAGGGTATCTGGTTTAGAAATTAGAAGAAAATTATCAAATATCTCGTGCCTGTAACTGAAATATTTGATTCCTCTTTTGCTGGAGGGAAAACCCGAATATTTACATGTAGATGTAAATATTCTTGTTCAACCTTCAACCAGGAGAATGGCTGAAAGGTGTTTGAACGGCTGATTGAATATAGGGGACAATCAAACAGTAAATGACGGACCGTAAATTGAGTACGACAGGATGAGCACTTGGGAGGGTTTTCTCCCCATAATAGGAAAAGATACGTATGATGGATGCAAAGTTTATTGTTGGTATTACTTTTCCAGATCTGTGACCAGTTATCGTAATAGGCTTTGCAAATGAGACGCTGGACTCGTTGTAGGAGAGTAACTACGAGCGAGTGCATTTCAGGTTAGGATGAGAAGATGAGAAATTCTTCCTTATAGAAGAGACTGAGAGAGTATGGCAGGCGAGATGGAAAGATCAATAATCTTACTAAATGCTAACTTGATGGCACGCAGTTCAACAGTGAACATACTGCATGCTACCGGCAATGAGGCTGTAAATGAACGAAAACTGCCGCAGCACCAACCACACAGTCAGTTTTCGATTCGTCAGTATATTTTATAGGAATAGGAGTCAGAACAGCGTGAGCTGAGCGCAGATGTCTGATATTGCAGGGAGATATAACATTCTTCCCCATTGGTGAAAGCGCATATCGCAAGAAGCAGAAACGTACACTGAGTGGACAGAAATCATGGAATACCAACCTAGTAACGGGTAGGCCGGATAAGGACAGTCACACGGCGAGGCATTGAGTCCATTAGTTCACGAAAACGTTCCACACTTTCCACAGCATCCCAAATCACAGGGTTCGTGTCCGGTGAACAGGGAAGCCATTCCATCGTGTTAAAATCTGCAGAACGCTCTTCAAACCATGTTCTAGTCAACCACGGCTTTGTTGGGAGGCGCATTATCCTGCTGGAAGAGTCCATTGCCCTGTAGGTGCACGATAACCATGAAGGGATGCAGATGGTCTGCAAGGATGGACACTGGACCGTTCAGAGATGCGTCTAAACGTACCAGAGGTCCCAACGTGTCCCAGCTGAACACGCTCAGACAAAGGCATTTTGGATATGAAATTGAGCTGTAATGAGTACGTCCAAGATCGATCTGTTCTTCAGAATGCCATACTGATGATTTCTCAGGAGATTCTGTGATTCTAGGATACATGTGAGCATCATATGAACCATGTTTTCAAAAAATTTACCAACGCTGCTCGTAAGAGATATTGGCTCGTAAGAGATATCTTATAAATTAGAACCAATGAATGGTTATTTGTTAGTTTGGTTTTTAGGGGCATTAGCAACTAAGGCCATATTGCTCCGGGAATATGCGGTGGTCATTCCCTCACCTTTCCGCATCCTCCATATTTGGTGGTGACGGGCTCGAACCCCGGTCTAATCAAGAAGCGTGTGCTACCCACTGCTGCTCCTTCCCACCTGGCTACGGAGGCGCCCCAATGAATGGCCTTTGTCAGATTTTCGTAAGGCGACAATGAAAGAATGGTGCCAAGAAGAAGGACAGGCATTTTCAGAGAAGATTCGATTATAGAAAACCAACAAGGTATAGAAGTCCTCTTCAAGAAAATATTTCAGCATAAAGTGATGAACGTCATCTGAGCCTGCGGTACCATTGGAAGATCTTTTTAACGATTCTTTAAGTTCTAATGTAAAGCGTTAGTTGAATGGGAGCGAGAGGTGCGTGGAGAAGTATTTTAGACCTTCTGCCCCTGCTTGGATGTGCTGAAAGGAGGAGGCATATGAGGCAGAAGTGAAGAGAACAATTCTACTAGCAACTGCTTCAGGAGTAGACACATCTTTCCCTTTCCAATGAATTACTGGAGTGGGTCAGCGAAGGAATTTGCCATTTGGCGTTGTATTCTTCTCCAGATGAATCTTGAGTCGATGTCTTTGGTGACAATTGAGGCAAACTCAATACACGAATCACTATTCGCTTCCGCCCTAATTTGTCTTGTTTTAGCTTTAAATATTTTAAAAGCAACTAGATTACTAGTAGTAGGAAATTATTCTAGACACGGTTTGTTTGGCATTAAAACAATATGTATTCCACCAGTGATTTAGGTGAATGCAACGTCTTGGATTTTGGAAGGGAATCGTTAGCTGCAGCCAGAATCTGATTGGTTATGTAAGTAGTTATATCGTCAATTTGTTGCAGAACATAAAGTCATTCTAAAAGGATTTAAGCATAATAGCCATCCCAGTTCGCCTTATTAAACTTCCAGATTGACCGTTGATCAGGATATGGAGTTATCCCTGTCTGTAATAAGCAAATAATTGGAAAGAAATCGCTATTAAGCAGGAATTTTTTACTTTTATTATTATTATTTTTTTCGAAATGGGTGGGACCAGTGCTTAAGGGGGTCGTTCAATACCGACTATGTAATAATTGGAAAGATAGATAGTGCACAAATTGACAAGTCAATTGTAGATCCTGTAGATAGGTGGGAGATCCAGAGTTAGTAAATTCAAATCATTATTATTCAGAAAATATTCAATCAATTTGCCTTCTGTCCATTGTAGTGAACCTCATGATGGTGGCCATTAAGTCAGAGAAAGAAAAATTGGAGTTCAGAACTGTGTAATGAGGTTGTCTATTTCTGAAGAGGGAAATGGCAGGATATAAATGAAAACAAGGGTAATCAGTTGACCCTTGTTTTCAACTGAAATACGCGCTGCCACAGCTTCTAAGATGGTTCGGAACTGGATGGCTCTCCACGGTATGTTCTTGTTAATTATAACATACCGTGTTAACATGTAGGAGACTAGTTAGCGAGCTGTTGGGTGGTACTGATATGTCTGTTTGGACTGCGGTTGAAAGATAGCTTCGAGTATGAGATGCACAGGATCGACAAGGCAACGTCAACTTAACTTGTAACTTGTTTGCGTGCCTCAGAATATGTCACTTTATGTTCTGTTTCGTAGTTTTGAAGTTATTTCCAGTTTTCCACATTTCACATGGTTTAGAAAAGGCAGGGTGGCTTCCTTTGCAGATAGGGGCAACGTGGGTTGAAGCTGAACAATCTACTTGTGTATGCTCCTTGGAACGAAAAATGGAACAAATGGTTCTATCTGTGATTCCAAGGAATTTTCACTCCCTGCATGCCTGCTGGGAATGGCCATATTTCTGGGATTTAAAACAACGAATGCAATTTATACAGCCAGCTTTTACAGTGGATAGAAAATCTAGAGCGCTGAAAGTTAAAATTATGAAGCTGGTTGAATTGAGATTTCAATCTTTATTGTCATTATTCATTTGGCACTGAAACTTAGCAACATTTTGATTGCTAAATTTCTGGACTAACTCCTCTTCTTAGCCTATGTCCCACTCTGTGCTGCGACCATTTGATAAATTTAAGGTAGTGTGGGGAATAGTTGCTGAATCCAGAATGGTGATAACCCTTCTTGATTCAGCAACAATAGATCCAGCAAAGGATTTCCAGTATTTCTGTATAAAGAAGGGTGATAGCTTGCCCATAGGTTGGGCAGACAGCGAATGTATAATCAGAAAGGTTGGAACATCATGCATTTTAGGATAATTAGAGTCGTAATCCGTTAGAAATGACTCTAATGGTGGAAAGACTTTTAGTGACCATCGTGGCCTTTTATTTTTTCCTCTGGGGGTTTGTCTTTTACGCCCAAGTTAAGCTGCTACCTATAATTTCCAGGATATTCAATTTCATATCAGTTCCTGATATGAAATTGAATCCTCAGAATGAACAATATTAGTAATCGGCTGCTGCTAAATAGATGAGATAGGCAATACAAAAGTAAAGACGAAGAAAATGGAGTCTGAAGCAGTTAAAAGGCTTTGACGAGAAGATCGCTTTGAACCAAGGCAAAATGACTGATTAACGAATGCGGCGAACAGTTCTATTTAAACAAGGGCTCGCCACGTTACTTATCTCACGCTCATTAGGACACCTAGAGATTTTAATCTGCAAAAGGCAGCTCTGCTATCGACACCGTACCCTTTGTGATACACTTATTTCAGCTGAATGAGATTTTCCATTCTGAAGCTAATTTCCATAAATCTGAATGGGTAGTGTGCCATACCGTGCTAGTTCGCTATTTATTACTCTCCTTTGTAACTTACGGAATAATGAGTCCTGACTTCTTTTGCACCACCCACAAATATCGAATCTTATGATAATCAAAGGTTAAAGAAATTCGTTACGGTGGATGATAAACGTTTAATTTGTCGCCGACTGCCCACAGGGACTATAATTAGGGAAATTGGTAAGGAAGATTAGCAGAGCCTTAATTTACTTATACAATGAGGAGCGCTGGGTTAATTTTATAATCTAGACGTGGGATTGGCAATTTATCAATCCTTCCACCATTTCTTTTCGAACTGCTAAACCGCTATGAATTATAATTTTTTGTCCTGATGTCATTTGATAAACTGCTGTATGCTGAATAGCTTCTTTCCAAATTAGTTTCCGTTATTCGCTGATATGATAAGCAATAAATCTAAATAGGCTGCTTAGAGAAGTCTGAAAAATGAATACGAAAAGGAATCCGAACATTTACATAATGAATTTATCTCAATTATATGCAAATCACAGTTTAAACTTGTGAAAAATTGAGTTAAATCCTTGTTTCAGCTTAAAGAAAAATAAGAGGGCTGGTTGAAAAGTAAGGGAGCAGATGTGTTTGTGAAAATACATTTATTCATTAAGTGACACATGAATAAAAGTAAATAAGTACACTACTATTCGAGTACATTCGCCACTGTGTCATGGGACGTCTGACTATTGAAAAGCCCCATAGAAGGCACAGTTTCTAACCCAAAAGTCCGTTACCACGCTGCTGAACCGCTCATCGTACCAATGAAGCAATCCTACCAAATGGTGAAATGAAATAAAAGGAGAATGAAAGACTATAGGATTGAAATTGTAGAGCAGTGCTGTGAGAGAAGAGATGGGTGTATTGGACAGTGAGACTGGAACTTCATCCTTTCCAAACAGATCAAGCAACAAGCAATAATCCGGAGGCCTGGGAAAAATGATAAACTATGATTTAATTTTATATGGAAATATTCAGCATTATAATATGAAAAACTCTGGATCACAATCCCTTCCAAATAGGTTTCACATCCCTGATAGCCAGCAGAGAAATCCATGATTGTTTTCATCCCGATTTCAGATTGGTTTCCGATGAATCGCAGAAGTACGCGTTTAGAAGGAGCCTGAATCTTAATATGCAAATTAGTAAGAGTACAGTCTAAACCAGAGTTCTTTTCACTGTTAATAATAAAAATAAATATATGATTTTGGTTTCCATATTTTTCTCGTGTCTCGAAAGAGACAAATAAATAGCTGGTTTTGATCGTCCGAAAGTGTATGCCAATTCATCATCGCCAAAGGTTAAAGACAGCTATTACTGTTAGGGTTGAGCAGTGCCAAATATGAGACATTACAAGAGGACATAATTTTGTTTACGGATGCAGGACATCGGAAACATTGTGCTTATAATTCGATGGCTACCATTAAATAAGGAACATTATGTGTTTCTGAATGATAAATAGGCTTTCTCCATATAAACAAACAGAAATGCGAGAAGCCAACAGCAATTCTACTAAATGTACAATGAACGGTGAAATTCCTAATTTTCCAGGACTGTAGCTTCAAAACTAACCTTGTCATACTGTAATTTGGATAATTATCGAGAAACTGCAGTACTTTATGTTACTTCTAAAATATTCATTCAGATATAATAGCCATAGCCATCATGCACACAACTACCCACCACTGGTACATTTACTTTAACAACGTAAATAATGGATGTTTAAATCATACTGTCCAACGGAGAGCCCTGAGGGCAGGAAACATAAACATTAGCATAACCCTATCAAGAGATACAACTCACAAATGATGCCCTGAGGTAGAAACAAGAAGCAGCTCTCTGGAACAATCGAGTAGGCTGTTTCAGAATTAATTAATCTGCGAATCACGTGTATTCCATAATCGGTATCACGCTTGAGGGATGAAAAGCTAGGTTTAGGAAAGTGAAGACATACAGTCAAAGTCCACGTGTATTTCATAATCGGTATCACGCTTGTGGGATGAAAAGCTGGGTTTAGAAAAGGAACTCTTACAATCAAAGTCTAGGACATTTTTAAAAAAAAATTCTTAAAAGGAAATCTTAATTATTTTAAAATTTTCATAAAGAATTCCTTAAAATTTCCTTCTGTGCGATAGATATTTGGTTAAAATTTTTCGTTCAAAACCTCAAAGTACATCGTAATTTGAAAAACAAACTGGAACTATAATTCTTCTATTATATATTGCTATAATAGACAGGGGGTCTTAAGACACAAGAGATATTTCACAAAGCAAGAGACATTAGCTGGATGGAAAACGTTGGTCTCCAACGTTCAAATTGAACACGGAACCTGAAGAAGAAGAATACTGGATTAATATAATCCAGTATGCCAAATTCATGGCCCCTTGTTGCATCCTGAAAACTACTCTTTTACTGCTGGCAGTTAATGCATACCAAATTATGCTTCCGGATCAGAAAAAGATAGGGGCATTACCGTCGATGCTTTTCCTGTGTCGCTATCAATGTCCGTAAAATGGTTTCCCCTTACGAAGGAAGCGTCATGTAATTCATGTGTTGCTGATCGCTGTGTGTGTGTGTGTGTGTGCTGGTCGAATTCTCCGCTATGCACCCGTGCAGTCTCGACTTTTATATGACAGGGGAAGGATATATTTCAAGCCACGTGTGTATGTTTGCTGCAGCAGAAAACCACACAAGTATCCGCGTTTAGTGCACACCATTACTCATTTTACGGAACACATAAGTAGAGTTCTCCCAACGGAAACCACGACATGTTTTACTGTTATGGTTTTCGTGTCAGGTTTTATTTCTTCAGTTTCCGCTTTCATCACTGTAGGTCCCTACCTAAAAGAATTTTGCACGTTTCTGTTGCAGGATATTGTTAACATGATTTTCATCGCATTCAGAAACTCCAAATAAATTCCAAACTATATCGGATAAAAGGCATAAATTATAAAGTCCATTATCTCCGGTAGAAGTATGCGATCAGTTAAATACGACAAAACAACTAAGGAATTGGTTTCTGTTTCAATGTTTTCAATTTGGCTCCTCATTAGTGAGAATGATAGATACCAACCCGGAAATTGGGTTTTTCATCCAGGAAAACAAGAAAGCCGAGAAATGAGTACTAGAAGTTTGCTTTTTTGGAAAGAAACGAAAATAAATAAATTAGTGGCTTCTAGAACAAACCACCCCTTTAAATCTGGACAAAGAAAACCTGATTTTATTTATAACTTTTTTATAAAGAAATGTACAGAGAAAGTTTACGAAAAATGCGTTTATCGGAAACTTTCCTTATTTACAAATATTTGATGAATTAATGTTATAGCTCAAAAATAGAACAACATTTTACATATTTTTCTTAGATAACACAACACAGAAAGCCAAACATAAGTTCTGTGTTTTAAATTAAAGAATAATCAGCCGTAACACGAAAAATGCTTGTCTATAAGTCTACAGCAAGTTTAAGGTGTATAAGAACCAATCTGTAAAGTATGATAGAAATAAAGGAATGTCAGAGTAATCGTTAAATTAATACATAATACGCTTAAAACTGCCAGCTTAGTAATCGGATTAACTTCTAAAGCGTGCCAAGGAATACTAGAAGGGAGTGGTTTAATAATTATTAATAATTAAAGGACGATGTAACAACTGTAAAAACACTCTTTTGATGCGTGGCAAATCCGTATTTTCGTGTCTTCTACCAGAGAATGGGGCACTTAATCTTCAGTCCTTAAACAAGCACTTAATCTGAAACGGGGCACAAGATTTCAATTGCGAGGAGAGGGATAAAGAAAAAACATGTCACGGGAAATGAATCGAATAATGTTAATGAGTTTCTGAGCTCTCTTTTTCTCAATGCTGAGCTTTAAACGTGAGCCTGAATTCATGCACTTCTTTCCAAGACATGTGCTACGTAATGAAGTGGAAAAAAAAAAAGGTTTTGGAAGAAAATGAATTACAAATAAGTGAACACGTGCCTCAAAAGAAGTATTTTCTTTTCCTGTTTTTTAAGTGCAGAAGGAAGTTTTGTCGATGTAGAACAAAGTGATTAAAAGGCAGCATCATTCGCATGCAGTTCTCTGTACACGTTTCAAGCATGAAAATTGCCACTATTTATTGTGTTAATCGCCATTACGCTGCTGTTTGTTCTCCTCAACTCGAGGAGAACAAAAGCTATCAAAAAAGAAAAGAAAATGGCATAGATGCACTGCATAATATGCTTTTACTACAAACCAATAAGAAAGAAACAAATCCGAAAACATCTTTGTTCAACTATCAGCAAATGTGCAATATTAAAGTGTGTCCCTTTCGAAAGCTCTGGAGTTTTGAAGCTAAAACCTAAAACTCTCAACAATAAAGCATAATTTATGAATTATATATATATATATATTCTTTTACCATATTCTATCAAATTCATCAAAATATCTACGTGTGTGTGCGCCCTTCCCCATAAACTTTATGGGGAAGGGCGCACACACACCTACTCGTAGCAGAAATTTACAGTAACTAAACACTAGTGTGAAGATTCTAAAATACTATGAGCGGTATATTTTATTTCTTGTTTCAAGAAATGAAAATATACCACTGATGACAGCGGTTATTCATATTATAAGCATCACCCACTCTTGTTTATAGTTTGAACTAGATAAAATCTGGTTGAAACTATAAACTAGATCGAAGGTCGCAATTTATAACCAAGTGAGTGACACTTGATGCCTGTGGATTCATCAAATACTGTGTGTTTATTTACATTACGTGGGAAGTGTCATAGGGTACCCATCGATAGAGTCGCTTTCATTTCGATCTGCGAATTTGTATCAAGATTAAAATAAGCACTATTATTCACCACATCGAAAGAAATGGAAAGTAGTTTCCATTTGTTCTTAGAACTTCTTTTCCTCGACATTGAGCGTGTGGTATCAACATTGTGGAAGTAAATTACACTCACTGTCTTTCATAACATCTCCCATAAGGACTTCAAAATACCTCTAAGAATATAAATATATTCAAAACATTTTATAATAGCTTGATCCCGTGGCAACTTCCTGCAACATAAGCAGTCATTATTTTGATAAAGTCAGTTCGTATTTAAGTAAACTAGAAGCAAGTCTGCTGAAGGTGATCTTCTTTCTTAACTTCTTCCAGAACACTTCACTGGATCTTCAACTTTTAAACGACTTTCATCACGGCACTTGAAGAAGCCTTATCTTTCGTCAACGCCATTCACAATGAAAGTTCCAATTATTCTAGTGTCATGAATGTTTCTCCTAACAACAAACTCGCTTCCGATATTTTGTTAAAGTTTCTTAATTTATAATTTAAAATGCGAAACTTTCATACCAATTACGTTAGCATTTTCGAAATAAGATGCTGTCTTTGGGGTATCCCCAGTCATCAACATGATTTGTGAGCCTCGAAGCACCTAAAAGAATAACCATATTTTTTGTTTAACCAAAATGTAAGAACCTATGTTGTAGTTGTCTGAAATTATTCCAGACGAACACACAATATGGATGTACATTACAAACTACCAAATGGACGTCCAATGGATGGTGTTTAATATGGATGTGCATATAAACTAACAAAAATCGATTTTACACGTTATTGGTAACACCATTCTTTAAAGTTGAACAAATTACAGTGACAGTTATTATTTAATTTCATACTAGCCGTTTTGCATTCAGCATGCTGTCAATTTAAGCAACCCGAAGGGAAAGAATTGCATATTCCCTGGTCAGAGTCTCGTCTTTCATTTGCCTGATTAGTTCAGTCGTGATTTCAAGTGTAAAAATATTTAAAAGAAGGTGAATTTAATCTTCACAATCTTTAAGGCAATCTGCTTTACCCTGGTCATCAGAACTCATCTGTAATCTTGATAAATGAGAATAATTCGTTGTAATATTGATTGGAGAAGCAATTAGGGAACTCGTGTAGAAGGCTTAACGAATGAGAATTAAAGACAAAAACCGAATTTATGGAATAACCAGTTCTTTTGATTACTTCAATCGATCAAGGTCTTGGCGACGAAGAATTTAAGCTCTTTTCATTAATAACTTCATTAAAAGGATTACTTTGAAAAACAAGGTGGAAGTGGGATAACGCTGAAGGGTTGATATGTGAGGGGAGACTCAAACTTTTCCACTGAGTTAAGCCTAAGAAGAAGACTAGGCTGGATTACGCTAAATATTTTACAGCGTAGATTCGTAACCCATGCATGAAGTGGACGTTATTGAAAAGGGATTAGCTAGCTTTAGAGTCTGTCGGGGAATACGAAGCGCAGCGAAGTGGGGGTACTAATAATAAAATGAGACAAGTCAATCTTATTCCGACCCATAAAATATATGATGAACTCCGCTGAGCATCGAGTACGTGAATGAAAGTATTTTATTTCGGCCTTGCCACCTCCAAGTTAGCTTCTCTGAAGGAGCTCCAGTTAACTCGTAAAATACGGAAGACGTTTCTCAGAGTAGTTTCTCTTATTTGGCGCTTACAGAGTGTATTTAAAAAGAAAGTTTTAAGATAAAGCAAAGGGATTTGAAAAGCAGTAGCATCAGATGGATTCTAGGCCTGCATTTTTAAGAGCTTATTTTTTTTAAACAAAGAAAATATCCAAAGTCCAAATTTATTTTTTCAATGCTCCACTTACAATTTTGTTATCTCCAATTTTATGTGTTCATTAATCTTTAAATATCGATGTTAAAAATAATAATAAACTTTTATCTGCTTCAGTACACACGCTGTAGTTTTGAAATTTAAGGAAATCCGAGGATAAATACTTAATTAAATGATATAACACTGCAGATCATGTACAAGCCGCAGGACAGCTACAGTAGTACATGATCCGCAGTGTTAATTCAGCGATCTGGATGAAGGTTTGAGTATAAACTTCCGCGAATTTAGCTAAGAACAATCAGGCGCAAAAAATGGATTCTTTATTTGAGTCAGATAAATATTGTAATGGTGAGATAAATATTGGCACCGTGTACATATACGAGGGGTGGTCAATAATTATCCTCTCTCTCCATTTTGTCTCTGACCGCCCACTGCAGGTGATGGTAGATGGCTCTTGATTTCTCCACTAATTTCTCCAATAAACGAACCTTGGCGAACCAGCCAAGGTTCGTTTTTTTTTTTTTTTTTCTTGCGCTCTTTTCCTCTTGTATATTAGTGACCTTTCATTGCCCGGAAATCCTATCCATAGTTTTGCTGATCCACTACCAATTCCTTAAATGCTGATCACCAGGGGGACAAATACAGCTTAGTTGATTTCAATCCACCTAAAACTCAATCCTGTATTCTATCTCACAAAAAGGATTCTTCTGCTCCTATGCTTATCTTCGATAACACAGATTTCTAGACAAAAGATTACCCTAACTTCTAAACTCTCTTGGCATAAGCACATCACAAATATTGCTTCATCTGCATCTAAAAAACTTGGTTTTCTCTTTCGTTCTCGCCGTTACTTTTCTTCCAAGAAGCTATTCGCTCTGTACAAATCTAAAATCCGCCCTACCATTGAATACAGTTCCCACATCTGGGATGATGCCCCAAAACCTCTCTGGGGCTTCTAGATTCCATTCAAAAGACGGCAGTTAGGTTAATTAATGACCCATCTCTAAGAAAGTCTCTCTCTCCACTCTATGTCTCATAGACGTTCTCTTTCTGCTGCATTCCTTTTCCATGAACACTGTTCCTCCGAGTTGGCCTCTCACTCTCTCTTAGAAACCAGAGGAAGAGTTCTCAACCTTCAACCCATGCACGGTACTAAGTGCTATAGCCAAGTTTCAAATCCAAAATTCTGTTATATGAATATTTTGTACCTTTCAACTTGTGCAAGTTAAGAACACAGGAACACACAAAATTGATTAAACTTGCTGGATGTGATTTTCTTGTTATTCGAAAATATACCAGGAACTCTCTGTTGCAACCTTAATTATTCACGTTTCAGACCATCCTTAATTAATTACTATTACTGTTGTAGAGAACATTACCATACATAATAATGTCTGGAACACGAGCGTGGACTAATAACTAATTGCATACAACTATACATTTACTGCATATTTAAAAGATCCAGTTTCTATTGAATGCATTGTTATGAAGAATGGATCTTTGAATGACAAATAATTTTCGCTACTTCCTGTCAGATCGGCTACTTTTCGAGACACATTGCAGGATATGGTGAAATAATATTATTGGTGGGGTATTTAAGCCCCGATATTATTATTTATTCAGGATGTCATTCATCATACACTTTTGCACGGTATTCCAATACTAGGGAAGGGTGTGTATACAGAAAGACAAGAACGAATTACCAAGCGACAGTAAAAGCAACAAATACAAATAACAGATATTTATATATATAATAATATATATTAAATGTGTTAGTATCAGTAAGGCCCAAGAAAGCAAACTTTTTTTAGGTGAAATGTTCAGACCCGAATTACAATGTTCCAGATAGCATAACCATCGCCTTATACGGAGGGATAATGACGTCCTTCTCCTTAAAGTTCTATAAATCGTGAACAGGACACAATATGCCTTCCTGCTGTATATTTACAAAACACGGAAAATTTTATTCAGATTGAACCATAACACTTGAGTCTTTTTCGTATTGAACCAATTTTTTCTGCTCTCACTCTCTCTACCTTACACGTGATTCCAGGATTTCTGTTTACGATTTACATTCAGAAACATTAAACTTCAGCTGCCACTTTTCGGACCATATATGCAACCGATCAAAGTCTTTCTGATGATTTGAAGATCGAGCCAGGCCATGGCTCGATCCATGGCCCGACTCATTGACAGAATCCCTTGGAAATCGTCGTAATATCATTTATGCAAATTAGAAACAGAAGGGAAACGAATCCCGAGCTTGGATAAATCTCACTTGGTACACTGCTCAACCATGAGGATTAACCATGTATGAAAACTCCCTGTACCATGTCCTTCAGCCAGACTGTGTATAACGAGTCGAATCTTACCAGTAATACTAATTTATACAAGTTTTATAGTAGTTTTTCATGGGAGGCAGTATCAGCAGCTTTACTAAATACATATAATATCCAATTTGGTACCTACATCAAACTGTTTACTGACTATATCATAGTAATTTACCTGATTATTAAGACATGACCTCCCCTTGATGCACCCATATTGGGACCTATTCAAAATAGAGTTTTTTGTCGAGATGGTCCTGAATCGCATCCTTTCATCCATTTCAGTATATTTAGTTTTCGAATACATTTGGGGCATCGAGGATAACTTGTTTGAATAGTTTCCACTGCGTATTTGTATCCGACACCATACAGATTCACTCCAGTTAATCGAGCCCAAGAATATCTCATTCCATTATAGTCCCCCTCTCTTTAAAATGAATCCCTCGCTTCACTGTTGTTTATTTTATTCCTTAGATCACACAGGTCTAATAAATTTAAGAAATTGCTTAGAAACTTCTCATTTATAGGTCATGTAGGATAGAACCCATTTTACAGTAATGTGACTACTGCCTGCTACTGCATCCCCAACTGTCAAGTTTCTTAAAATTAGTCTCCTTAGTGAGAACACCCAGATCATGGAGATTAGAGCTTCACTGGCCTCTCTAGAACATACTGGGTTCTCTACACATCTGGTTTGTTCACGAAACTGTTATCGTATAGTGCATATCTGTAAGAGTCGATGTCGCCCATAATTGGACACAATCATACGCCTCAGAGCAGTAATTTGCCCTGAATGGAATGAATTCCTTCAAGTGATAATTTAGAATATACCACAGCAAATAGGGCTGACTGTTAGCTTCGAAGTACTGGTCCCAGTTCGAAAGACCAAGTAGTTCTTGTTTTCTTAAGAAGCTCTAGAAAGACGGGTAGGTTGAAGTGCCAGATGAGTCAGAACTTTGCTAAAATAGATGTTCCCTCTCACTTCGGATATCTTCGATGGGATTTGTTTCCTTTTTGAGAAGTTCATCTATTAGCATTAGCATTAGTAGAGGCATTTGATGCAAGAAGGCAAGCTTATGCAGCATCAGCCAAAAAAAAAAAAAAAAAAAAAAAACCACTTCCACTTCACCCCTCTGTTCGTTCGAAATACCTGTCCAGCTGAGCCTTAAACTTATTTAGGCTATCAACTTCCACGACAAGGGATGGAAGTCTGTTCCACCAACCAACCACCCGCTGGCTAAATGCAAATTTCCGCACGTCTATCCTACATCTGTCTTTCCTCAATTTGAATTTATGCCCTCTCAAGTGATTATTCTGAGCAAGAGGAAGAATCCCATCAGCATTGAGCATGCTAAAACCATTCAAGGCTTTATACACCTTTATCAGATCGCCTCGCTGGTGCCTAGTCTCCAGACACTGTAATTTGAAAAACTTAAGCCCTTTGTTCCACTAATCTTGTTGCCCTTCTCTGTACTCGTTCCAGCAGCTCTACATCCTTCTTGAAATGAGGCCTGCAGACCTGTATACAGTACTCTAGGTGTGGCCTGACCATTGCCTTACACAAGGGAATAATCACCTCCTTATCCCTGCTAGAAAAATTCCTATATATCATTGACAATACACCATGTGCTTACTTTTGCAGCCCGTCTGCACTGCTCAGAGAACTTCATATCTGCCTGCACAACCACCCCAGGTCCCTTTCATTCTCTACCACTGTCAGTGTAGTACTACAGAGTTGATACGGGGCTCTAGGGTTGCTGTTTCCCATATGTAGTACTTTACATTTGTCAATGTTAAACTTCATTTGCCACCTCTCAGCCCATCTGCTCAACCTTTCCAGACCCTGTTGCAGCAGCATAGTGTCAGTAGTGTCCTTGACAACCCTGTCAACCTTCGTATCGTCAGCAAACTTGGACATTAAGTTTGATATACCATCATCAATATCATTTATAAATACAGAAAACAATAATAAACCAAACATTGAACCCTGAGGGACTCCACTAGTAACATTAGTCCACGATGAGCAGTGTCCATTGATTACCATTCTCTGTCTTCTCTCCCTCAACCACCCCTTTATCTATAGCAGCAATTTACCTCCAATGCCACACTGCTCCAATTTGTGCAGCAGTCTTCCATGTGCAACAGTATCAAAAGTCTTTCTAAGATCCAAGAATATAATATCAAAGTTATTCCCTGCATCCAGTTCTTTTGTGACTGCATCATAGTATCCAATCAAATTGGTCAGGCAAAACTTCCCCTTAACAAAACCATGCTGTGTCCGAGCTACAACTGAAGTCTTGTCTAGATGATTCTGCAGTGCTTCTTTAACCAGTGCCTCCATTAATTTTCCTGGAACAGAAGTTAAACTCACAGGTCTATAATTACTTGTGTCAGCCTTTGATCCTCCTTTGTCAATTGGGGTCACATTTGCACATCTCCAGTCTGTGGGTACCTCACCTGAGTCCAAGGAAGCTCTCATAATTATGGCTAAGGGTTTGCTTACTTCCTTTGCTGCCTCCTTTAATATAACTGGATAGATCCCATCCACCCCAGGTGCCTTTCTTGTGTTTATCTTCAACAATTTCTCCTCCACTTTACTCTCAGTTATTACAAGGTTCTCTAGGTTACTGCCAGAGTTGAATACACCTCTGGTATTTCCCTCGCTGAAAAACTCCTCATGTGTGAATGTCGATGCAAAATATTCATTTAGTTTGTTAGCTACCTGAACAGGGTCATCAACAGTTGACCCATCGATATCAAGTGGACCAATCTGATTTATCCCCTTCCTTCTAGAGTTTACATAAGTAAAGAACTCTTTGCTGTTTTTCTTTGCATCCCTTGCCAAAGATTTCTCGTAATCTGCCTTCGCCTGCTTAACCTCTTTTGTAACTTGGTTGCATATCAACTTGTATCTATCATAGGCTTCTGTGTCACGTGTTAATTTGTATGTATCCCACGCATTTTTCTTCTCTGCCATATGTCTCATTAGTTCATCTGACATCCATTTAGGCCTAAACCTTGAACAATATTTCTTAGTCGGTATGTAAAGCCTAGTAACTTCCAAGATAAGTTCTTTGAATGCTTCCCATTTTGAATTTGCTGTTGGTAACATCCTCAGTTGGCCCCACTGTATAGAATTTAAATACTGTCTCAGTCGATCGTATTCGCCTTTACGAAAGCAATAACCCTTCCCTTTACCCTATGGTAGTTACCTCTTTGAGTAAATCCCACTTCAGCACACTGCGATCACTGCCACCTAGTGGTTCCTTTATCTGCAGAGTCTTAATGCATGAAGAATCACTACTGATAATCAAATCAAGAGTATTACTCCCTCTAGTTGCCTCCAAAACATGAATATGCTGATGTAGAAAACAATCATCCAATAAATCCACAAAAGCCTTGCTAGTGTGTGAGTGACCAGCCCCCAAATTCCAGTCAATATCTGGGAAATTAAAATCCCCCATTATAAGACTCTCTGATGTACTGGCCCACTCTATTTCCCTGTACAGTTTCTTATTATACTCATCAGAGTCATTAGGCATATAGCACACTCCTACTCTCTATTTTGATCTCCCAATGCTTATGTCACACCAAACTGACTCGACACTGCACTGTCCACTGATGTCGACTGGCTTCACTTCCTTGGATTTTATGTGTTTCTTAACTAATAGCATAACCCCTCCTCCCTTCCTATCCTGTCTATCCTTTTTGTAAACATTGTACTCCCCAAATTCCAGTTCTGCATTACTTATATCTGTGTGACACAACGTCTCTGATATCCCAACAATATCTGCCTTTGATGTTTTGAGCAATACCTCAAATTCATCAAATGTATTTACTAAACTCCTAGCATTGGTGTACACGTAAGTATACATGCACCTGTTTCTATTCTTAGCTACCCTAACACAACCCATGTGCTTACTTGTACCGCGTTGACTCCCAACAGTCTCTGAAATATCCTGAATCTTGTTTTTCAGGCTTCTGCTCATTCCAATAGAAGCAGTGCAAGAATCACTTTCACCTCTGCCAGTGGCTACTGTTAATCTATTAGTCTTTTTATCCCCCCAAGCTAGCAGTTTTCCGACCCGCCTAACACTGCCTCGATAGCATCAGCAAATATTCTTGCACCCTTTCTATTTAAGTGTATCGCATCCCTGTAGAAGAAGTCTCTCCTGTTAATAAGTACAGTCCAGGCTGAAAAACATTCTACGCCTTGAGCCATGCACAATCTTTCCAGGGCCGAATTGATCGACAAGTCTGTCATCACATACTCCCTCCTATCGTGTCTGGGCAGAATTGCAGACACTTTCAAATTCAGCCCTAATTCACGGCTTTTTTTCAACAGTGACCTATACTTGTTAAGTAATTCTGCCGGTCTCCTACTCTTGATATCATTAGTGCCAACGGGTACAACTATATCACATTTTGTGCCCTTAAAAGTTCTATATGGACTTAGATGAAAATTTTCGAAACGAGCAATATGAAAATAATCACAAATATCTTCACAAGTACGATATTTCTTAACGACAAAGCTGAAATAAAAGATGTCTCCACATGTAATAGTTTCAATTGTATCTTATCAAAACTTAATGAAAATAAAACAAACTTACACCATGCCTCATCTCGTGAGATGTGGATGTTCTTCCACATCTACCAAATGTAGATTTTACGTTACCAAATGTTAAATGTTTTTATTATTTGCCATTTATCTATTAAAATTACCTGGAGTAGACAAAAAAGTGATATTACGAGGGCAAATCAAAAAAGTAAATGCAATTTAATTTTTATTAAATCAAGAAAACTTCCCCGTTGCCTTTCCAAAGACTTCTTGCAACAGTCCAGCTTCTCAATGCCATTTAAGGAACACGTTCTCGGTTTTGTGAAACCACATGTGCACTTCTACATTAACCATTATTATTTGAAAGTAGACATCCAAAATTTCTGCTAGGTCTGCACCTTGGAGGAACTTACGCATGCGTGCTTTATTCTTTAACCAACGCTGACCATAAAAAATGCCTCACAGTCGATAACAAAAGCTCTTTATGAGAATACTCCATTAACAAATGCTGATAGATGCTTCCATTATCGACCCCTTAGGTGAAAAATAGTATCTTAAAAGGACAAAATAAAAGTTAGAGTAAAATATCACTAAATGAAAGAAAAATAACTAATTAGAAGCACACTTAATCAGATACTAATTGGACGCTTTCTATCTTCTGATGCTAATGACGCTTTAAGATAGATAACACCTGACACCGTTTTTCATTTGAGAGCTTGTGATTATACTAATAGGAGTCGGTTTATTCTCTAAGTGAACGAATAGGCGGTTGTTACCTTTAAGGTCCATTCGCGAATCCAGACGTTTGGATTACTTTTTCTGTTTTTATTTCCTGCGGTCTATAAATCTAATTCAGTTCACAGATCTACCATCTGATCGGTGTTTAATTATTACTGGCTAGTTTACCAGCATAATCGCTTACTATCTCTCTAACTCATTAAATCAAAAACCTTTTCTCTTTTGGAAAAGTTCTGGTAAACTTTTCTCTGAATTAATTTAGAAATGGGTTGGTTTCTGTAATACTACGTATCGTTTGAGTCAATGTTTATTAAAAAGGAAAAACATAATCCAAAATTTCAAGTTTATGTGAGCCAACAATTAATTTTCTTTTGACACCATCCAATTTATTGCATTCCAGAGACCTTTAGCTGTCACTAAACATGAAATGCTGTGCTTTAATAGAATAATTTAATAAAAATTCCCTTCTTAAGCGCATAACTTAGCTTAAGCTGTCTTCTGCAAATTACGTTATAAAAAAAACAAAATTTAAAGCCAAGCGAACTTCACATTAAATTTCTAAATATCGTGAAAATTCTTTTATTTTGTAAACAGCTCCTTAAAACGTTGAAGGGAAGTTAAATAGCAACAAATGTAATTATACATAAATAAATCGTGGAAAATTGTTTCTTCCAATATGAACGTTCTTTAACTTTATCTCGATTTGTGTCCACTGTTATATGTCTACTATTTGGAATACAATTATACAAATAAAGGCTGCTACGTAATCATTGAACAAATACTCAAAGAGACAGATGATTTATGAATAGGCTGTCCCCAGTTTCTGAAGAATTTGAGAGAAAAATACTTTATGAAAAACGTAGCGTATACAACATAAGACGGGCCAAAGGAACATTCAGAGACTCGGATGTAAAATTCAACTCCCCAACCGTAAATTCACAATACTTTTCTTCAACAAGGAAAGAATACGAAGATATATTTATCATCTCATATTAAGCCAAGATGGGATGCATTGCGACTGCCAGTAATAACGCGTGAATGAACTCTGTTTCTCCTCAGATGGAAGAAGCAAAACTTACGGTCTATGCCGACGGTAATCAATATTTTGTACGACTTTACGCCGAAGGCTCGCCCTCTCTCTCTCTCTCGCCACCTTTGCCGAGCCTATTTCGTGACAAATGGTTCTAATGACCAATGGAGAAGACGGCACCTGCATCTCCAAAGCAGGCAGCGTCACAGTATTCACGCACGTGATGGCGTACCGGTCGCTACCAGGCTGGTTCGTTTTCGTGCTGGGCAGAAATGTGTATTCGATTCCGTCTAATGTTTTCCTATAAATATCAACCCTCAATTTCAGATACACCTTTACAAGAGCCATTAGATGGCTTTACGGTCTGTTCGTATATTTGTCTGGCAGCGCAAGTTAGAAAAAATATCGATTAGAACTCGCCCTAGCATCGGTGCTTGCTGCTCTCTCTTTCTTTATGTATATACGCCAACAAAATCTTCTTAGATATTATTTTTACGACTGTTGGCAACCAGCATTACATTAGTTCCAGTGTACTCTTCGGCAGAAATGCAACTCAATACTTCCATTTCCTTAGCCGTTTCTCTTTGCAAACTCCATTCACTAGTTCTATTCACTCAGTTCAGAACAGGCCTGATCTCCCTCTTTCTTTAATGTTTTCATGAGATGTCGACATCTTTATCCGCAATATGCACCCTGTTGTACTTTCCTAACTCCAAAGAGGCACTTTGGGAGAGATAACTTACCCGGCTTGTCTTGGAAGATGCCACAATAAGGATTTAAATCTTAAGACCACTCTCTTTTGTGGATGAAATACACTGAAATTGGAGTCTTTCCATATTCTGAGGAACCAGCGAGATCAAGGACACCCTTAATAGGAGTACGAGTCTCATTTCGAGATACCAGGTACCATTTACCATACTAAAAAAAATTTAAGCCGTTATCCTCATTGGAGAAAAATATTTGATAGTATTTGAGATACCTGAAAGCTAAATAAAAAAAAACAATCAAACCGATTGGTAACTCAGGTCTCGTCGTGCAATACAGCCATTATCTTTTTCAGTAGCCTGCAGCTTCACGTGCATTTTATTATTGTATCCATGGTTCTCGGCATAAAGCTATCGAATGAAGACTAATTTCAGCAACTTTGACTGTTCACAGAAATCAATGCAGTATTCAGTGACTTAATGCAGAAGTATAACCAGCGTTTTCAGACAGAATAATCTTCCTCCATCCACAGTAAGTTCCAGGGTTTTATTTGATACAACAAGCAATACCTAAAATATCAAATGAGGATGCCCTATCGTGGATTTTGTATCCTAGAGCTATGATATTTGCCAAATATTTTAGAGACTGATACTGATATAGCCAAAACTGGTTGAAACAGCTAAATTAAGCTTCCTAGAATCAATTATGAGGACATGAAACAGGGCGAAACAGTCTAGACCAACTTGATTGCATGTCGAAACACTATTAAGTAAAGCGGGGATTTCAGAGTACTGACGACCTACCATCAGGTGTTCAACAGCTACCTGTATTCTTCCGGGTTACTACAGGCATTTAGTAGACCGACGTTTCACGCGTGCACCCTGGTCCCACCGATGGTTATACTTAAGCTGCATCAATTTAAAGCGTGCAGACAGGAAATTGTTAAAAGCACAACGCTGAAATTTACAATAGTCAGCCCATAATGTGGTGATAATGTAGAAGAATTATGCCGATTACGCTCCAATGACGTATTTCTGACCAATTCTAAGAACAGGTTGTTAATTTAGGGCTTTAGGAGCATAAGATCAAAATTTTGGGCTTTTTTGTTTGCTGGATGAAAAAATCCGGGTTTCCGTGGTTTTGAACGAGAATTTGAGGGAATGTTCAAAGACTGAAGGTATATTTAGAGCAACCACAGAATGTTAGAAATAAGAAATCACTTATGGACATTTTTCAAATGTGGTAAACTAATATTAGAGCGGAGAATAGAACTGTTATGTTCTGGATGAGTTCTCTGATTCCTGCATCAGAATTGTAAAACAAGACCATGGAAGACGTAATTCAGAGTCAAAGAAAAAGAGAGAGAGGCTGTCATTAGATAATTAAAGATTAAATTAAAAGTTAACTAATTAAGGTAACTTCAAAAGGCAGAAGAAGAAACTGAAAACATGGAATAAAGGAGCAAAGAGAAAATGATAACATTGAATTAATGTACTTTTAAAGCATTCGAGAGATGTTAATCAAGCTTTATGCAGTACTTCAAAGTATATCACTGCATATATAATGTATATCTGTGCATTCATTAAGTTTTAATTAATCTCGTTAATTAAACAATAAACGAATCTGTGTGTATAGAAGGAGAATTAAAAATAAGAAAAATTAAGACATGTAAACTAAGAGAACCTAAAAATAATTAGAAAAGCATCATAAATGTGGAAATTATGTATTAATGTATAGACGTGTGCAGAAAATTGGAAGAGCTACGAAAGGGGTAGGGATTTTAATAAGTGAATCATTGAAACAAAAACTAAAACAATATAATGTAGAATCAAAAAGAACATTGAACGTAAAACTGAAATTGGAAAATGAAACATTACTCACAATAAGCATTTAAAATCTCAAAACTACCCACTTTCACGACACCAGATAGTAGTTTGTTCCAGCAATGAATTATACTATCTGGCCGAAAGTAAATTTTCGCACATCAATCCTGCAGCCATCCATTTTCGATTTAAGTTTATGTCCTCGTGCGTTGTCCGAGAAAGAGTTAGAACAATCATCATTAAGTTTACTCAACCTACTTAAAGCATTAAACACCTCATTTAGGTCTCCTCACAAGTGTATAGTTTCTAAGCGCTGCAATTTGCAGGACGGAAGTCTTTTGTGGTAAGATTACCTCTTTGTTTTCTTGGCTAATCCCGTTGCTCTTCTCTGCACTCCTAAGAGAGATCTGGGAGATCCACGTCTTTCTTAAAATGAGGCTTCTAGGCCTGTATGCAGTACTCAAGATGTGGCCTAACCATTGCCTTATATAGTAGGATAATCATCTCTTTGTCCCTGCTGGAGAAACTACTGTACATTATTGAGAGAACCCCGTGAGCTGTTCTAGCATCCTGTCTGCACTACTCAGAGAACTTCACGTCTGACTGCACAATTATCCCAATGGATTTTTCGTTCTCCACTACCTTGAGTATGGCACCATCCAATTGGTATGTTATTCTGGTATTACTGCTGCCTGCCCATATTCAGCCCTTTCATTTATCCTTCTCAGACCATCTGTCCAATTTTTCTAGGCCTGACTGCAGTGGTATGCAAGAGTAATAGGTTTCTCTAATTAACCACTCTGCCAAAGTTGGACATCGGAAAACTTACACAACAAGCTTGATATACCTTCATCAATATTGTTAATAAATATTGAAAAGAGTAAAGTCCCAGCAATTATCCCTGAGGGACTCCAGTACTAGCATTAATTCAAGAAGAACAGTGCCTATTTAAATGAATACGCGAAAAATTATAAACACAAATGTTATAAAACTTGAGGCCTTTTCCCAAGAATGCTTTTTAGATATTACAAAATTATAAACAAAGTTAACTATATAATTAATAGAAATACTAAAGAAAATGTTAAAGAAAAGAACACACCAACTGATTAATGAAAAAACATAACTTATTGAGTATAATAAGTCAGTTAATGTATGCAGTGGTAACATTAACTAAGAGGAACACACAACTACCCAGTGTGTCTGAAGGGGAAGACAACCATTAGTTAATAACAGTCGAGGTGAAGGACGATTGGCAAGTGCTATGAGTAGAACATACACACAGAGAAACGTACACAACTGGTGAATGCAGTTCCGAATAAGCCTACGGAATAGGAGACCTGTTCATGTGGCCATGTTGACCCACCATTATCGATACCTCCGCCTACAGTGGGCACGAAGCACCGTCCCTGGACATTGGACGACTGAAAAAGAGTCTCCTAGTCTGATGAATCAAGGTTCTAGCTCCATAATGCCGATGGACGGGTGCGTATATTCGACGGCAAGCTGGTGAACAGCTGCAACCAGGTTGTACGGTTGGACGAAAAGGCTGGCAGCGGTGATATCGCTCGTGGTTGGGAGGGGAGGGGATGTTTTCATGGAATCGCTGGGTCTCCTCACAGCCAGATCCCACATCGGCATTGTTTTGGACCAAGTTTTGTGGACCTGCATAGTGCAGGAATGATTCCAGGATCATGTCCAAGCATTTCGTGTGCTTCCCTGGGCGCCAAAGTCCCCGGACATCACTTCCATCGAACATTTGTGGGATGCAATGGAACACACAATCGCTTATCTACACGAGTGTCTCGTTCCGTTGCCGAATTCCGAAACGTTCTTCTGTCTAGCTAGCCCAAAATACCTGAGAAAAACTTCGGCGGTCTGGTGGAATTGATGCTGCCGGGTGCAAGCGGTTATCATGGCGAAAGGTGGCCCAACACGCTATTAGGTTGGGGGAAATAAGGAGAAGATTTTTATGAATTTCGATCAACTGTGTTTACAGTTCCTTTTCCAAATGTTCTCTGATTTGTGGCGATCCAATCCTTTCAGAAATACATCACAATTGCCTTCTATCATCTAAAATATTGTTCAGAGCTTTTCCATCTGTTCCCTCTCGTTCCTTCCAAATATCAATTATTGCTTTTAAGTCTTCAAATGTATTTTCTGCTGTCGCAAACGGTTTGACATTTACACATACAAATATTGACATTAAACACAGTACGCCAGTAAACTGTGAAATAATTTGATTTTTAATTAAAAGCTCACGGTTATAAATGGCAAGTTAATGTACATTGCATTTAATGATCTGGGTCAGCTGTCATTTTCTTAATTCAACAACGAATCTGACCTGGATGGCGGATTCAAACCTGGTGTAGCTCCTAAAAGGTATAATACATAATTAATTCAGAGATGTCTTCTTTCCAGTAAGTGCTGTCCAAATAAATTTCTATTAACGCTATCTTGACATTCTTAAAAATCAGAATAACACGAAAGGGTTTTCATTTCTGATCACATTAACGTGGTGGAACCTTTCATGGTTGACAATTTTCGCTACAGAAAGTAACGGAATGAGAATTGAATGACATTAAGAATCCGATCAAAACATGAAGACAGAAGATATGTTGACACTTCATTTCTATTAAATTAACTGAAACGTGACATTGACTCCTAACACACACACAAAAAACGATTTATGTTAACTTCAAAATCCGCATCTTACCCAACCATCTGAAATGGAAACTGTCTAACAGAAAATTATAAGTTTCCCTCAATAAAGGGAAGCAAAAATTAGACAGCTGATGATTTACCGTATTTATCGGTGCATAAGATATTGCTTTAATTGTTAGTTTAGGTGGAACTTGAAGTGCACTATAGTTATGCTAATGACATATGTAATAAGGTAACATAAATTCACATTACTTCCAGCTAAGAGGTTACACACTCTAAAGCCTAAAATAATAGTTAAATTTAGCTAAAAAATATTTAATGCCTTTCCAAACACCTCTTCGCTATCCGTAATAATATTTATTCACGATTATCCAACTAAAATGCGACCAAGTTTGCAATATAAAAAAATTGTATTCAAAATTAATGAAGTTTGATTAAAAATGCGACACTAAACCACCATGCTGCGATTGCTGTATAACTGCATTCTCGTCAAGGTGATCTATAACTGCATTCTCGTCAAGTGATCCTGCAATGCTTCTTTAACCACTGACTCCAAAAACAGAAGTTAGGCTAACAGGGCTATAATTATTCACTTTACCCTTTGATCCTTTTTGTGGATAACAAAGACATTCGCATATCTCCAATCCATAGGGACCTCCCTGACTCCAAAGATGCCCTCATAATTATAGTTAAAGGTTTTCGTACCTCCTTTGCTGCCTCTCTTAATATAAATGGATCGATCCCAAGAACCTTTTTTTTGTTTACCTTCAACAATTTATCTTCGTTTACCTCTCTGTTAGAGTTTGATAAACTTCTGGCATCCCCTCCTCAACAACCTGAGCAGGATCAACAGTAAAACCAACGACGTTAAGTGGACCAATGTAATTCATCCCCTTCTTCCACTGTTAATACTTGTATTTGCTTATCCCATGAAACTCCTTGTAATCCCTAACTAGATGTTGCTGTTGTGATAGGGCTTTAGGAGCATCAGCAACTAATCAGCCTCAGCCATTTGATAAAGGCCGATTAAAATTCCTCACGTCATCGACGGGACTCGAACTCGGGTCTTTTCCACTCGGTGTGGGGAGGACGGTGATTGTACCAACTGTGCTACCCAAGAGGGAGTAATCCCAACAATTTGCTTTCCAGGCTGCTGCATGCGCCAGTAGAAGCAGTGCAAGAATCTCTTTAACCTCTGCCAGCTGCTGAGGTTAATGTATTAGGCTGTGTACCCATCAATATTTGCGTCTGCCTTAAAAATGAATCACTATAGTACAAAAACCAAACAAGCAAAAACCTAGGAAACATCAGCAAGTGTAGACTTCAGCAGGATTTCTTAATCTGAGATCTGCGGTTTTCTAAGGGGACGTGGATTCGTACAGAAATTCCACAGAACGCATGTTTTAAACAGTTCCAGAAAGGTAAAATTCCAATCTTTAAAACTGCTTAAATTTAAGCTGTATTTTTAAGCTTTCAAATATCTGTAAGATAAGTAACCTACAGCTTCTATGTGCTAAGTGGGAAATGCACGTGAAGCCAGTTTCTACTGCTCATCAGTATTTCATACAATTTTCTGCACCTCTGACTTCCCTTGCAAATCCACAACAACCCGCAGCAATTTTCGATCGCCACTGCCGTGGTGCATTTCTGTAATTATTACACTATTGATTATATAATTAAGGAAAATTGTGAACAATTCTAGCACACTGCTCCTGGCGACTCCGGTATAGCAAGGCAGCGCGAGAGCACGGACCACCGCCGCTTTAAATTACAAATATCGCACATTCAACAAGCCCCTTGTTTCAATATTAAACGCTTGCACGAAGCAAAACCCCTAGCAGAATGCAACATTGCCAAAACTGCTAATGACTGGAACAGGCGTAAAAACTGTACTGCGCATGCCTCAAAAAATCTAATAATTGCAATTCTTGAAAACTGTGAGAGCGACTTCTAAGCCTCCCAATCTCATCAAGTTCTTTGCGTGACTCATTTCATTACTTTATGACTGAACATCGATATTCTTTCTTAGTGCTACCAGTCCCTTCAAAATTTTTGGTTTGCAGCAACCCTGAACACTAAAAGAACCATAAAAATCTGTGAGTGAACGAAAGAATCAACCATCCCAAACAAGTTTTGCAAAATTACAATTTGTAATATATTTATATACGTTCTTGTTTCCTAGTAAATCGAATTTTTAGATGTCTTTTACTTTCCTTCTATCACATGATGTACCACAGAGTTTCTGTGCCCCGCTATGACTCATGTGCAAAAGATGTCTTTGTAAGCTGCTTTACTAATGGAATAAGAGCGTTAATCCTACAATAATTGCATGCACTTGAGCAATCCATCAACGAGCGTTGGAAGTTCCAGAAATGCACACGTAAATTTGTCGGCTGTAATGAAAGATTTATTTAAGCATTCCGTGTTAACCCTTGTTATTACCTTATCGTGTACAATGTGGGCATGGGTTCTGCGGGAGATGTTATGAAGAACTGTGACCTTTAGCTAACCTTTTCTTCGGTGTTACCCTACAGTTGAAATCGCACTGTAAACGAATTTCCTCAATTTAAACATCAAATGCATTTCTCATTCAAAAGAAGTTAGAAGCAGTATCGAAATACTGACATAAAAAGGAGAAAACTGGGTTATGGGAGTAGCTTTATAAATGTTAGTAGGGGGTTAAACATGGCAGTCGCATGCTGTTTCTAAAATAATGTTTTCTAAATATAACGTAAAGGTTAGCCAAACCTTACCACAAGTAATAAAAGGTTTGGTTATGTTTCTTTTCATCTCAAATAACATAATTCTTCTTTAGATGACGTATCACATCCTAGCCAAAATACACTACAATATCCACATAAAAGTTTCGCCATCTAATTCTCATTTAAGGATTTAGATGGTAAAAATTTGAAGGAGATCTTGCCTTTGTCCACCTCTGGTCACACAAAGTTTGTGTGACCAGAGGTGGACAGTAGGAAACAAATCAATGTCACTAGAATTTTGATCAATAAAATATTCCAAAATATTAATGGCACGTCTTCTTGGTACAAAAGCATCAATTCTCTCTTTTAGTCCCTTGTTTTGCAACTATAATGAAAAGAATTTCTCCTTGTCCCTTTAGAAAACCATTAATGGCCAACTTTTAAACTTCCTTAAATCCTTTGATCTGATTAATGATCCCCAATATGGACTCCGTCAATATCGATCCACAGACGATTACCGAATTTATGTTACTCGCCAAAGACAAATCCGAAGGGAATTTTTCTAAAGACACTGGAGCTTAACTCAGTTTAGTTGCATTAAATGTAAGGCCAAAATAGACGATGGGATTGTAGGTTACTTTTCAAACGGCAGTCTTAGAAGAATAATATTAACACCAATTTAAAGGTTTGGATTTCACCAAAGGACAGCCCGTGGTCTCTTCGTATTCAAGAATAAAAACGCGAAGTGTAATGATATTAATTTTTTCAGTTCACCTTCCTGGTGAGTTTTCTTCCCGATCTTATACAGTTTTAAAATTCCTTTCACTATCATCTTCAAGGAAGATTTCAGAGCTGGATATTGCCAGTCTTCGGCAGCTCTGTTGGACAGATCTAGAGTCACAAATTGATATACATCCTAGTTCATCCACATGAAGTAGTTGAGAAATATTGATGATGTTACTTCAAGTAAGAATCTGTCTGGTTTGGATGACGTTGAGTGCTGACTTCGAGGTGGTAAACAGATTCTTGGGAGCTCTGTTAATCCATCTGGATATCTAATACTCCCTACCAAGGGAGTTCTAATGTTGGACTGGGACAACGAATGATCATATGGCAGACGCGCAAAGTCACTGTGGAAAGGAATATTTTTACATACTAGACAACGAGACCAGTGCCTTTTCATCCTGCAATTGTGTTGGACATCCCATAATGTAGTGAAAATTTCTGCTTTTTTTAAATTTTTTTGGTACTGAAATGGTTCTGGAAGACAAGATTTTGTTCCTCAGTTAGATCCAGGTCGGCGTGTGAGCATAGTTTCTTAATGGAAATATTCCGTATGGAAGCCCCAATGTCATGACCCCCATTGATCTGTACTACCCGTACAACCTCCACTAATTCTTCTATAATATATGCATTCAGATTTTTAATCTGACATTTTTGATATAGAGGATGATATAAATTATTGTGATGAAGAAATTCGCAATTTCTTAAGGAACACAGATGCAGAACAAAGCGGACTTCATGATCTCATGTCATTCATGGGAGATTTAAATCTATCCAAAAGATCTGCTGAGTTTTTAGGGTCAGGAAATTCAAGAACCTGCTGCCCCCCCCCCCCAGGAATTGTCTTTTCATGATAAAGAAATCGTGAAAAAGAACTGGTTTCCCATTTTTCCGAAGACTCAATGATATACTGCAATAACATTCCTGCAGCTAATAACGTTTTTGGAATTTTCTACCAACCAAAAGAGTGTAAGCTATTTATTAACTCATTATATCGAAGGAGAACCTCAAAGGGATTTTTCGTCATAATGGAAAGATATATAAGTATGCATTAATGTGGTAATGGGCCACCCTTTGCCAGCTTGTATTCTAAGTGAACAGATTCAAATAAATCTTGAGCTGTCGTAAGAGGAACACTGGACCATTGTTCATGGAGGAATGTTTCAAGCTCCTTGAAACACTCACTTCTCACTCTTCTCACTCTCCTCTCCAAATATGCTGACAGCGGCTCAATAACGTTTAAGTCTAGTAATTGTGCAGGCCATGAGAGAAGCATAGCCTGAGTTTACTACTCCTCAAACCAAGATCGGACACATATGGCTGTGTATGTTGGAACATTATCACCTTGAAACATGGCATCGTTTGTGGGAAACAATGTTTGCACCATCGAATGAACTTGGGCACTCAGAATATCAAAGTAATTAGAGGCAGTAATTCAGGGTGATGATTAAACCTAAAGAATACCATGATATTGTGGGCCAAACTTAAACTCTCCCTGATGTTGGAAAAAGTGTGAATGACGATTCTCATCATAAAGTCTATAGATTTTGTTCTTTTTACACCATGACAATCTTTTTATAGTATTACTATCACTAACGAGTGGCTCTACTCAACAGCAGCTCTACCATAAATTTCAGCTTAATGAAGTTCTCCCCGAACTGTTTTTCTAGAAACTGGTTTGCTGAAACTCGCATTGAGTTCTACAGGTATTTCGAAACAGTAATTTTATGTTTTCGGGCTGAATCGTTTCAGTCCCGCGGTCTCTTTCAGTCAGCTTCGTTTTTCTGCCGCAATTCGTCCTATTAGATTCTGATTTTCCATATTTATATTAGTTATACTATTATGTTAGCATTTAAATCACCTGACTTCACTTTGGAAATGGACAAGGAAAAATGGGAAGACCTCTATACGACAGGATATTTACGAGTACGTCTTTTAAATATCTCTTTTCGCAGGTTTAAGAGATAAATTGTTCGTTCTGCTATTCTACATTTTTCACACTACGATGCGAATTCCAGTCCTGAAGGTTTTTGAACCTTCAGGACTGGAATGAAGAGGACTCTTGAAAGCAGTCCAGGATTTTGCAAAGACACTCTTGCTTATTACAACATTATAAATTAGGTGGTGGTTGCTCTCGTAGGATTTTAAGCGCATTAGAGACTTAGACCATATCAAGCTGCATACATTATGTTTTATAGTCGATTTGCCTATTTCTGGAAAATGGACCATACTATTCTCACTTGAGATCTACTAACTCAGCCACGTGGCGAAAAAGGCCCACAAAAATTCCACTGAGGGGATTCGAACTCAGATCTTTTCCACCCGGTGTGGGAAGGACGGTGATCATAACCTGTGTGCTGCCCACACGGGCTTATAAATTGGGAGAAGTGGCTCTATCAAGAAGGGTCTGGAATCTAGTGAAACAAAGAACCAACCAAAAACAAAGTAAAGCAGCAATGTGGTTTTCGAACGACAAACTTTTTTGCGACATTCTGAATCTCATTCTGAATAATAGGGTTTAAAAATCCAATTATTCGGATGCATATTGCCGCCAAAACAAAAATATGTGTAGGAATGCAAAGCGGCTCACATTTTAAGCGATAAAAAAAAACATATTCAAAAACAACTTGAGCCTGTTTGGTGGGATGAAACACATGATTTTGCGGAATTAAATCATTTATCCCAATTAGAAAGAGATTAATTGAACCATGACAAAACCTAACGGTGTACGATCATCCCCTCTGGGTTCGCACCGTGGTTTAATTTTTTAACTGAACTTCCTTTAATTCCATTTGTGCCAGCACATGTCTTCATATTAAAAAAATAAAAATAAAAATTACATTACCGTGGCTATTTCGAAACGTTAACTATGAATGGTGCAGAAAATTGCCATATTAGGGCCACCCGAGAACTAACTTATATGCCCATGTGTATTATGTTTATAAATTGCGTGTTTTCTGTGGTTGATTTGGTTGCTGGATGAAAAACCTGAGTTTTCAGGATAAGACCTTGATATACATGCCTGAAACCGATTAACTCAGCCACAGAGTGAAAAAAAAAAGTCCATAAAAGTTCCTCGCCTCATTGACACGATTTCAACCCGGGCCTATTCTATCCGGAATGGTGCCTGAAGAATTTATTCTGATAATGCACCCCTGCTGCATAACATCTTGTCTCATGCACTTGGTCCTACGCCGTACACTGCGCCACTGATCGTGGAACTTTGCACGTATTTAAATTTCAGTTTCCTAGACGGTTCTACAGATCTTCGTCCAAGCTTATCAAAAATTCTTTCCAGTATTGCAAATGCGCGTGTAGTAGACAACTGGAAAGCGAAACAACCAAACCCATCTATAGCACCGAGGAACACTGACATAAATCTAAGTATTCTATTGAATATGACATCTTCGCATACAAATTCAAGGCTAATTTATTAATGGTGAGAGAAACCAATCGATAGTTTACTCATAAAGGGTGTTTGCATTCTTTAAGTTAAATAATTACAGACGTCCAAACAAACTGTGCAATTTTTAAGCAAGTTAATTATTAAACAACAGCTACTGACATTTTATACTTCTGCATGGGAAAAGAGTACTGCTGCTGTATTCTTTCAGTCTAAGTGAATGAGGCAAAATAGGAAAGGCCAGAACTATCAGAACATAAACCTGGACGTAGAAAAATATCTGGAACTACAAAAGGAGAATTATAAATAAAACGTTGTCTTTTACAAAAGTCAGTACATCTTTTTTGGGATGAAAGATTGATACTCAGTAATGGATGGAAAATATTGTAAAATTATCTCTGGTCAGTGACTGGGCTCATATACTGAATAACTTATGGATGTTTCAAAATAAGGGTTAAAGGCTTGCCATTAAAGTGCGCGTATTCATGGTTAAACTGCTTCTTTTATGGGATTAAAAATCAACCTAAATTTCAGGGAGAAAAAGTCCCGCACTCCAAAGTCCACGACTGAGGATACTAATAACGTACCTTCGATCATTTAAAAATGTATAAAATAAATCGCACAGAAAATCACCAACAGGACAGAATTCTCCTTGAGGAACAATGAAGAATGCCAATCCAAGTATCACAAAAATCGAAATATTCAAATGCCACCAACATGAAGAGATGCAAGTAAACTGCAGAAACCTATTAATATAATAACACCCTAAGTAAATATGGGAATTTAGCTTGTATAATTGACGACAAAGTAAAATTATGGGCTCCACCCATGACGTATGAAAAGTAGGTCACACAAAGCAAAATAAAATTTTACTTTGTGACATCCGCTGCAGCATTACCCTCCCATTAACAACCAGGAATGCTTGTAAAATTAGCGCTAGTTGTGATAGTATCGCATTCGGTAGGCATTCGGTAGGCATTCGTTAGCAGCCAGTTTGCTACTCCAAATGAAAGATTTCTGTCATGAGATATTTTTAAACACGCTACCAAATCGCTTAATTAAAGCAAAATTCAGATTTTTACTAATTTTCAGTTGCGAAGTTAATGCGAAATATAATTCTCATTGAAGTAAGTTACGCCAATGAATTCATTAATACAAGACTTTGAATTCATTAAAACAAGACATTGTACAAGACAATGGCCAGTCCGCATCTTGAGTACTGCATACAGGTCTGAGTCCTTCCTAAATGAGGACTCCAGACCTGTGCAAAGAGGCGCAACGAGACTGGTGAAGAAATGGGAGAGGGTTGTCTTACCAAGGAAAGCTTACAGTTCTGCAAACTGCAGCGTCTGGAGACTAGGCACTTGCGAGGTGATCTATTTGAGGTGCTTAAAGCTTTGAATGGATTGAGTTGATGGGATTCTTCCTCTTGCTCAGGCTGCGCACATGAAGGGGGGGGGGGCTTAATTCAAATTGAGGAAGGACGGTTGTAGGATATATGTGCAGAAGTTTGATTTCAGTTGATTGTTGGAACAAACTTCTATCCGTTGTTGTAGAAATGGATATTTTGTATAGTTCTTTGAATTTACTCAGGAAGGGATTTATTTTTGACTGATGTCTAATGGCTTGCTTTCTTGCATCATTGAATGAACTTAAAGGGGCATGATGTCCTGCAGGTGGTAGGCCAAAACCACTAACGATAAAGCTGAAGAAATATTCCAGGCTGTTCAAAGAATTGCTGTAAAAGTTCAGGCATTCGCTGGGTCAAGAATGTCTTCGAAGCTAAATATTGCAGAGGCTGATGATGAAAATTATAAAATCATCCGTAATAAGATCGATTGTGTTCGATTAATTATTCAAAATAATCATGTGAGTAGGATGGATTTTATCAAGATAAGATGAAACCCTGACTGGCCAACTAATGTGGTTGAACAGTGCTTATTTCTTCCATCAGAAGAATCCTGCTACTCACGTTGAAGTTCCCTCCTACTTTCTGGGTGAAATTTTTTTCATATTTTAGAGGATAAATCAAAGGAGAGATTTAAGTTCAAAGCGTATTATTGCGGAAAATTGGAAAAGAAATATCAAGATCCTAATACTACTATCTTTGAACAAGATAGTAGTATCAGAATCGCTAAATGAAAGCAGAAGTTTTCTACATATGCCAAAAGAGTTAAAAAATAAATGAAAACTGATGTTCTATCACTCATATTCTTTCTCCATCATTAAATTACCATCCAATTCCGGCCTTGAACTTTACCAAACTTTTTGCCTCAACCACTGCAGCATGCCATTTATTCCAGTGATCTGTAGCATCTGGCTGAAGGAAAATTTCATGATATCCAGCCTCATTCATTTTACTGATTACTTTACTATATGCATCAATCAGGTCATCCCCCAAGATGTCTTAGCTCTCAAGCTTTGCAGCCTGCACATCCTAAGTCGTTCTTCATATGGACATCGCTTAGCACAGCCTCATTAACTGACTCTCCTTCTTTGAAGACTCTCTACCATCTTTCTTCAGGTGTGACAATATTCTAAAGGCGGTCTGACAGCTGTCTTGTACAAAAGTAAGATGAAATCCTCGCTGCTTGTAGAAATCCAAAAAACCATAGACAGGAGACACCATGTGCTTTCGCGTACAATAACGTTCATATCTGATTTCCAGGACCCCCCCCCGCCTAATTAGGAAGTCTCAAAATCAGACTTAGGAGATTAAGTTGATTTCGGTTGACATTTTTAACACCATTTCTGCAACCCATGTAAGTCATTTTGAACGAAATGAACCACAAATCTTTAAATCATCAGAAAACTTTGATAATTTCTCCTGCCCTTCAATGTCATTAAGGCCATGATATTTCATGATATCCAGCCTCATTCATTTTACTGATTACTTTACTATATGCATCAATCAGGTCATCCCCCAAGATGTCTTAGCTCTCAAGCTTTGCAGTCATTGTCATTAAGGCCAATGACTGCAAATGACCGCCAATGTCATTAAGGCAAACCAAAAACAGGACAGGCCTCCATACCTGAACCCTAAGGGATTCCACTTGTTATACTGGGCCATCCCGAACAATTTCCATTTAAGACTTCTCTCTCCTTCTGCCTCCTATCTTTCAGTCGACCCATGACATAACGAAGGATTTTATCAGTAATCTCAATTTGTTTATGTTGCGCTTTTCATGGGGAACACTGCATCAAAGAGCTTCAAGGTAATTGCTGTTTCTTACGTCCAAATGTTTGAGACTTTGTCAAAATAATTAACTCAGTTTTCGCCTCTCTTAACTCGATCAGTGGTTTTGTTGCTTTTATCCTTTGGGAAGTAAATAAAAGTCCGTTTACGAGATTGAAAATTTTGAAAATTTTTACCAAGTCCTTACCTCAAACAATGCGTGCCAGAAAGAGAACCACTTTCTAATGAGCTGTTTAGTCCATTTGTATAACTAACTTGAGAAGTTTCTTAAGAGGCAGTAAGAACATAAATTAATCTCTGAGCAACACCACCCTGCAAAATTTTAAACTGTTTAAAACTGGCTATTTGCAGCAGGTTCCTCTGCCTATAATTAATGACCAAACACATTGGTCAAAACAATTAGCGGATCACTGCACGATGTATTGGATAATCTACCAGATCGATATCCATCGTGGCTGCAGTGACAGCGCGCATTCACGGCCCCTTTAGTGATTTAAATCCTGCAAGTGCAGATTGCTAAGTTCTCCGGCAAACACAGGCCGAGAAGATGCAAATTCAGGAATGCGGCCACTTCTAGGTGTAGCTGTAAAAGACAAACACACCTGTTGACTATCGTAGTGAAGCATCTAAAATTGTCAATCCAGGATTTGTACGAGTCCACAGTTTCGATAGTCATCGGGAGAATGGAGACGGAAGAGTCGCAACGCTAGTTTATTTTGGAGATGATGGTATTGACTGGCCTACCTGCTACCCCCAGAGCTGATGCCATGGAGCCAATGGATGCTCCAACAAGGTGAATTGCAGCTTCTGGAGTGTCCAATGATATTTAACCATGCAGCGGTGGTACTACACCCCTGAGGTCCATTTTGAAAAAAACGAGCCAGCATTAATTGTTGGTTGGCGTTAAAAATCTGTGATATTCTGAACCTTTCTAAATATAGACAAATTTTCGCTGGGTTTGTCTTTTGATATATTTTTTTATCGTTTTACCAAAGTTATAGAGTGATTGCACCCAGCAGGTGCAGCGCCACCATATTTGTTATTCTTTTTCACTGGCAATAGCGTATCTCACCAATTATGCTGCAAAATGTTTCTCGCTTTTGTTGATGGCTATTTGCGTTATTTTCTTTCTAGCTTTAAAATGTTTTGCAGCGGTATAATGATGTTTATGTGGAATAATGATTTCGCAACACGTAATTTACTCTCCAGGCGCTTTCCATACAATAACAGCTTTCTGTTTCACAGTGGGTAGAATGTTTTATCTTGTTTGTATCGGTTTCATGTTTGTTTCAAGTGATTTCTATACAGACGGCTAGGTGCTTTTATAATGCGAGTTAGACACTGTTTTCTTTTCTCCTTTATTATTATTATTTATGTATTTGACAACAGATGTATTGATTTTGGATGATCTCTTCTATCACAGTTTATGAAAAGGCGCAATGCTAAAGTTATCAAAATAAAAATCCTAAATTAGGCAGAGGCTGCTTTACAAAGCAAAGCAGACTTCATCTAATTTATGACTGTTTTTTCTAGAAAATAATGAATAGTAGATTAATCTTGTTCCACCTGAACCAGGTCAATGTAGTTCCACGTTGACATCTTCATTTTATCGATGCATAGCAGATGCCAAACATGTCTGACACCTGCTGAGGTCCAGACCCTATGCTGAAGTCGTTGTCCAGGGCACATAACGTCTACAATAATGACAAAAACTGCTTCTGCAAGCTTACAGTACTTAGCTTTACTCCAGCTATCAAATTTATATTATCACCAAACAACACATCATACTGATTCTACAAGCACTAGCCAAAAAGAAAAAAATACGAATTCCTGTATTAAGACAGTTACAAACAGAAGAAATGCAAATAGATGCAAAGTAAACTGTGAGGTGGTGTTGATGACGTGTTGCCTCGAGCTGTTCGACTGCAGAAATCTGAAGCCACAATGGGGAAATCAAGCGATTCATCAGACTTTGAGAAAGGTCTTATCGTGGATATAAAAAAAAGTTATCAGGAGCCACGATTTACCCCTTTGAGATGGATGGTTTTGAGAAAACCATCCATCTCAAAGGGGTAAATGTGACAGAAAAACAATACAGGCAGTTCTAGACAATAACAGATTTACTGTATTGTTTTTCTCCAGAACTGCCTCTTTCCAACTCATGCCATGCGCAGGGAATTGAAGAAAGTGTGTATTGGCAATCGCCTGCCTATTCGAAAACCACTTGTTTCAAAGAAAAAGGGGAAAATCCACTTGCAGTGGCGCCAAGAACTTCGTGATTGGACGGTGGAACAATGGAAAAAAGGCATGCGGTCAGACGAATCACGATACACTTTGTTTAGTACTGATCGTGAGCAGAGAGTGTGGGGAGAACCTCAAGAAGCGATGGACCCTGCTTGCATTGTTAAAATAACCCAAGCATGTGGAAGAATAAAGTTTCGTTATTTCTTTTGGCCAACGTGTGTACATTGGTTTGATCAGACCCTGGTAACAGTGTGATTACTCTCAATTAACTCTTGGTAAAAAGCCTCCATCCCCTTGCTGTCTCTCCTGAACATATTATAATCACCACCATAGTGAAATTCCTCAACACCAATGTCAGGATGACTTCTCTGAGCAGCTCAGATTCATTCAGTTTGTCAACAACGTTAACATAATGTCTGTATAAACAGATTACTTATTTTCACTCTTATTTTATTTTAATCTGTGACTAATCAAATTTTATTCCAGAATCAATCGTCACCAAAGAATCCAATTCAGTCTGTTTTCGAAACAGAAGCTGGATCATCACATTTTCACATTGAAAAGCCTAATACTCTGGACACCTTGTCAACTGAACGTGGCATATTTATTTTAATTACCATTCAACAGAAAGTTAATTTTAATTAAGACCTTTGCAGAACCCTACATAACTTTTGATAAACTTAATTTATGTGCCTATAACCTGTCCCTAAATCTTTCAAGGAAGAAAACTCACAAATAAAAGTTTCCTCCCTTCAGTAATAAAGATCTTTAACAACTTTTTAATTGATCTCCAGCTATTACTTAAAATAATCTCTATAGATTAGAAAAAGGAGAAAACATCCTTTGTAACCAACAGATAACGGAATCATTTATATTTAATCAAGTTTTTCATTTTTAAATGGACATACAGTGATTCCTGAAATATGAAGAAAAAAAATCCTCCCTTGAACAAAATAGAATTCTCAATTGTGTACTTTTTATCTTTCCAAAGAGTTTTTTCCGCGTTTGGGGAAAAATGTTTCCACTGGATATTTGTTCACTACGTTTCTCGGACGACCACGACTTACGAAGATTGAAAGGATTATAAAATATGTAGGGGAATCACATGAAACGGCAACTAGCTTCATAAGGATTAGTCTCGAAGGTACCATAATGCGTACCAAGAGACCAACAGAAACGGTGTCGTGGGCAGATAATCGCAATGCCTTTCCTACAGGTCTTTCAGAACGTAGATATTTCACGGATTTTACCTCTACGTCTGATGTATATTTAACAGAACTTGGCTTTCCGCATACATTTCGAAAGGCATAAAGGTTTGCTACAAACATATACAGAATGGGTAAAGATCAGACTATCTTCAGAGTTGTGCACACAGTCAATAATGGGACTTATTTGGAAACTGGAGGTTTTATTGTAAATATCGCTAAAAAATACAATCTGGTGTGAGATGCTCGAAGTATATATAAAGTGTACGTTCTTGAAAACGTAATTGTGGGTACCAAAAAAAGGTGTTGGATGAGCGATTACTGATCGTTTTGAAGAATGGGAGATATTTTAAATAAAACCATTTATTTTTTGTTTCAGTGTCATTTTATTTTTTGTCTTTACCACAGTACAGTCGGAGTACAGAACGAGGATGCTCTCCGGATTACTAAATGAACAGATGTTGTGGGGTTTTGGGAACATCAACAACTTAGGCGATATTGAGGTGTTCTGTGGTCGAATTGCTCTTTGCTGGACGGAAAAACCATGCTATCCTCACCTGAGACCAACTAACTCAGCAATGTTGTGAACAAAGCCCATAAAATTTCTTGCTCACTGAAGGGATTCGAGCTCAAGTCTTTCCACCGGGTGTGGGGGAACAGTGATTATATCAACTGTGCTACCCAAGAGGGCAGAGGTTCGATCTCATGAAGTTCACTCTCAGGAAGAATATTGTTGATCACTGGTTGTCTCTCTTGGGATAAATAAAAAAGTTCAAGGCAGAATTGGATTGTTTGGCTGATGAAGAATAAGTCTGCATCCTTTGGCCTGATTAATACTAATGGTATTAATACTAATAATATTTTAAACGTGTGCTAGTTTAAACTGTTGCCGCTTTAGCTTCTGGTGGAAGATCCAAGATGTGGTCCCCTCAAGGCAAAGGATACAGGAAGAGGTGTATTGGTATTTGAGGAGACCGTGTGTAATAATAAATGTCAATTTTTGTTTCTTTGATGGTTAGGATACGAACGCAAGAAGGTACATAGTACATGCGTTTCAGTTGACCGTGGTTCAGGCTTGCATGACTGCTATGAACTGCTTGAACTGCTTGCATGACTGATTTCAGGCTTGCATGACTGCTAAATACGACGAAGTCGTATTTAGCAGTCATGCAAGCCTGAAATCGACCACATAAGTAGGGGAGTTTACAAGATAGAGAATTCAAGGACGAAGTCCTTGAATTCTCTGTCTTGTAAACTCCCCTACTTATGTGGTCTTTGGTATTCTTTGAAGTTGATGATGCATGTGCTAGGAAACTATAACAACTTAAGAATTTAAATTAATTCCAAGCCAGATAAGTTGCAGAAGCGAACTCCTTTACTAACACGAGTAGCAGGATCGACCTCTAACCTTACCGGTAAGATAGTTAAAATAAATAGCTTCCATCTTACAAGTACTCAACTAAGCTATTCAGAGAGTATAACTGCGCATCTCAACAAACAACAGTTTAATAATATATTGGCATGATTTTGATGTACTGTAGCATACAGAGTGACTGTACAGAGAACAAGACTTATAATGCAAACGCTCTTCACGTTTTCCTTAACAACCACCTAATTCAGAATCAGAGATGCATTAGTCTCTCACAACCGAATTTACAGTTTCCGTGCCATTATGCCAAGGCGTTGTAGTTGCCAAAATAGAGCTGATGGCTTTCGAGCCATCTTCTATGAATGCAGCACGTATAATTAGGCATACACAAGCATGCTAGGCTCAAGCGAATTAAACTGGATTGGTGTTCTATGCGAATTGGTCATTTCATTCTGAAACTCATCCATCAAGATCAAAGTCTTCACTAGATTGCATTATTATACATCTCTGAACAGAGTGACGTCCATCATATAAGGGAACAGATATGTATAAGGAAGTATCCACAAAATGTATCCTTTCCCTTACAAATCAAACACTAATGGAACCTCGCTGTTGGAACAATTCAACACGCAAATATCAGACCACAAATTCAAACTGATCTATAATCTAAGATGGTCAATAAGAGAAAATTCATGGAACAAAGTAGAATTTTCATTCCAAAATCAATTTAAAATGCTCCATAATCTTTAAAAATTATGGAATGTGAAGCAGAAGAGCAGATTGCAAAAAAAAGTGCTAAATATTTTTAATATATTAAAAGGCAAGGGTAGCATGGTTTTTCTCCAGAAAAATCGGATTTTTCATCCAGCAAACGGAAATCGACCACAGAACACACGCAATTTACAAACGTTATATATGGCCTAAGTTGGCGAGGCTCATAAAACGCTACAACAACAACAACAGACCAAAGTTTGCAACTTTTATCATATGTTCCTTAACTACCTGGTTCTAAGTATCCTCTTTTTGTTCCTGTTCCTTCGGAGTACGCTAATTTCGGTGTCACGGAGTGTATGTAAGTCCATAGACAGAAATAAAATGAGACTTTTCAGTACAAACAAGGTCAACATTACTATACGGATCAGAAATGTGGAGGATGACCAAAGGACTCCTAACAAACGGCAAGTGTCCATAAATGCATGGAAATAATACTAGTGGCTCACTAGCCGGGTTTCTTAACACACTGGTGTTAAGAAACCCAGTTAAACGCCAAGACTTTGAGGTCAGTATAATGTATCTCTAATTCTGTGCATTCTTCGGTCGGCTTGCGAGAAGAAAAACCTGAGTGGTCAGGGGGTAAACAACCATACCACTATCTTATGAGTCGCACTAATTCGGTCACGTTATGAAAAAGCCCATAAAAATTTCTGGTATCATTAACGGGATTCCAGTCCAAGCACTTTCCTTGGATATAGATGGAACTGGAGTAGACTGGGACATTCGTACCTATAACTGAAATCTTCGCTCGTATGTTGCAGAGAATTTCTAAAACGCATTCCTTCTAAAAGGAACCATAAATGCTTGTTAGTCTTCTATCCACTCATTATAAATTATTTAATTGAAAGTACCTTGCAGAACGATTCCAATAAAGCTAAGATATCAATTATCATAAATAAATAATCAAAAGTGAATATTCATAACCAATTAGCGATCCACTATTAATTACCATTTTGTTCAGAATTATATAAACTGGTAATCTTCTTACAGACACAAGTTCTTCATTTGTATTGTTTAGTACTGTGTTAAGTAATTCTGTCATTCACCAAAGAGAATCTCATTTATTAAATGAAATAAAGGTGAAAGCCACGTCTTAATGTATTTGAGCAGTAATGCCAGGAAATCAGATTAAGTCACAGTAGTGTCAGATCGGTTTTCACAAACTCTGACCTTATAATAACGTTTCTAATGCCTCATGTTCTTCATAGGAGCTGAAATAATCTTACTTAATAACTAATGCATGAGTACCAAGATATATCTTATTTCTCTAGAGAGAGACCATTTGGTTTCAGAGGAGAAAACGGCAACTAGAAAAGATAAGAAGTACGTAGAGGAAATAGACTGTCCACAATGTATGTGTCATGATCAATTGTTGCTAGGCAGTAGGCCACCCCAACGTCACTGCAATACACATTAATAACTCCGTTAAACTTTTATGAAAGCCGGCTGAGGGAGAGGTCCCTTGCTATTGTTGGCTCTCGTGGTAATTGATCGCCGCTCTAATAGAACATAGGACAGAAACTACGGAATCACTTTGCCCGTACATTAGACGTGACTCTTAGGTGAAGTGCAGGTCCCTGTTTATAGAATAAGGAAGAGTTCATTTCGTTTAAGATATTTCGATCAAACAGTACTTAATATCCAACAAACAAATAGACCCGAAGAAGCCTTTGATATAAAGTAACAGTATTTCATAAAATTAAGCCATATCTATTTACCTGGATGGACTAAAAGTTAACCACAGTTGACCCATTGTCGTCAACGGCTAACCTAACACTGGAGTATTCATAACATTACCAATAAGCCGACTAATGATAAACATTTTGTTTACTGTTGGATATGAAACTTTCCTGTTCGTCAAAAAGTGGTAAATCTATGTCCCAAACCAATCTTCAAAGGTCTGATCTAATCCACAGAAGATTCTGTGCGTTTACATCGCGAACCACTTACGATCTGTTTTCCAAACACTGTTCTGTTCTGTTCCAGATAAGCGATTACACTCTAATGGAACAGTGCTTGAAGAATAGTTTTTTTCCCTTAATGACCAATAAAAATTAGAACCGCTCCATAAAGAACAAAATAACCTTTTTTTGAGTGGTAACAAGGACAAAAGCAAACGGTTATCTGTTTCAGGGACATGGTAAGACAGATCTGAGAGATCGCGGCTATCTCATGCCTACTCTTGGTACTAAATTTTAGTGAGCGTCAATACAAGATGACGAAGGCTCAACTGGATCTCAATTTTATGGATTTATGTACGTCCAGGCCATATCGTATCGATATTCGATATGTCCAATACCGATCCACTATGTTCCTACCCACTGAAAATTGATTAGCGCTGTGGCAATAAATCCCAACCAAAATAACTCGAGACATTCTTCTGAAAACGTGCCTGACCAGCGTGTGGTAGAGCACTACGGCTAGTGATTTACGTGCTCGTGTTCAATGTGTATGCACATGAAAGATGAGACGCGATTTTACAGTTTAGCTAAGATAAGTTTGCAGTCAAATAATAAAAGGCAGCTGGTATGGAGCTTTATGGGCGTAGCAGAAAATATCCTAAATATGTTTGTGCCTTCCTAAAATTTATTCTCGATCTCTAGAATTTCTCGGAAAACGATCCGAAATATTCAGAATGTTTGCTATTCGAAAGACATGTCGGAAGGTTAGAATAAATAATTCGGTTGGCTCACGGGGTAGACAAACATCTACGCTGCATAAATAAGTTGGTTTTCTAGATGCCACCCGCACTATAAAAGTAAATTTATCCTGAATCTGAATACAGCATTTTATTAATTTATTTATTTTCTAAATTTCTGCAATTTATTTTCTAAAATCGTTTAAGGCTATTTTAAATTATAGTCAAAATATTAGAAATCTTTATTCGCAAAAGGTCTATTAGCACCTTTTGCTCAAATTAAGCAATGCACATCGTGGAATGGATTCCGATAGGTATGAAGGAATCTCACCCCAGCTTTGTTCATTCTTCCATCAACGATATTTGTCAGATGCAGTATTGTGGTCCCAAAACTCTACAACAAACAGCGTACAGTATTTATCTGATACCAAGGAATTTTTGATCTTACCATGGAATCAACAACCTCTTGAATCTCTTCTGGAACCAACAATTTCTTCTGAAGAAGAAACTGTTGATTCCAGAAGAGGTTCAAGAAGTTAAATTATTGTCAAGTTTTAGAAAGTTTGACAATAATTTTCTTTTATTAATCTTTCACGCCTGTTGCCTTACGTTTACTCAGAAATGACAAGCCAGCAGAATCCTTTAAAAACACCAAGGCATTGTCGCAAGCTAAGAATGCGACCATTTAGCTCGGTGCCCTTGACTGGCTCACTATTTATCCGTCCTGTTTATTATGTAAGCCTTGATTCTGAATTTGGAAAACTTTGCTCGCCCATCACAGATTCATTTCCAAAAAGTAATCAAGAACAAAAGAATGTTTATTCTGACCGTCGAGGAAATAGTGGCGCGGTTTATTGGTGACGGTACAGTAGATGGGGTGGAAAGCAGCACGAGCTGACAATCATCTCGGCACTCCCTAATATGAATCGATATTGCTCCTTTGTCACAGTTCTGTCGAGGAATTGGTCTTTCGCCTCTATTACGCAACACGTCTTTGAAGACCTTCAAGATGATCTTGTCCATGTCGTAAGAAATTACTTCTGGGAACACAGTTTTCTTTTGTATCTTTGTGCAATATTTCTTGCAATACAATAAGCACTGATGCTGACTATGGACAATAACATTTACAACATTTTTCAATATGAAATGAAATGGATTACTTGCTACTGCTTTTTTGGTAGGGAGATGGTTGGAGGGGAACATATTACTATAGACTTCATGAGATTGAAAAAGTTACAATAAATTTTAACCAGTAACATCTCATTCACTGTAAATATCTTTACTATACCTTCAGCCATGCCCGCTGTTCACTTATAATCTGATTTAATCGAGGATACAAGGTAATTCGATTCAGGGTTCGTTTTTAATAAGATGCTTCTCTTGCCAAATGTAAGAAGATCACTCAAAAAGTTGCTTTGGTTATTGAAAAAGCCATTTACAACTTCCTTAAGATCACTTTTGCTTGAAAATTGATACCCGTGCAAGTTTCTTCAGATTTTTTGAAAGAGGAAATAATCGCTTCGAGCCAGGTCTGAGATTGTACGGTTGGTGGTTATCTCCTGGAATTTGCAGTCTCTCAGAGCTGTTGTAGTAACAGGGTGTTTTTAAGACGTATCAGCGACTTAGACCATATTGCGGCGTACATATTATGTCTTTAAATTGTTCTATGGTTGATTTGCCTGTATGCTGGACCCGAGTTTCCGGGAATGAAAACCGTGATAGCCCTCACCTAAGACTATCTAACTCAGCAACGTTGTGAAAAACGCTAAAAAAGTCCTGGCATCATTTACAGAATTTGAACTCAGGTCTTTTCCACCCAGTGCAGAGAAGATGGTGATTATATCCACTATGCTACCCGCGAGGGAGTCTCTCAGAGTAGCAATTACGCAGGTAAGTCTAGCGATTTTTTATGTGGTATGTAGCCTATCAAAATAATTCCTTTCATGTCCTAAAACATTCAACCCTTTCCAGGACCTTCCCAGCGGAGGATTGAACGCTAAATGTTTTGGGCAGTGGTGACCCACTGTATTTTCATTTCTTGGGATACTGTTTTGTTTCCAGATCCCAATGATCAATCCATGTTTCATCACCAGTTACTGTTCTTGAAAGAAACCCTTGTGGATGTGCATATGTAAATGTTCCACACAAATTTGAAAAACATGTTTCATCACCAGTTACTGTTCTTGAAAGAAACCCTTGTGGATGTGCATATGTAAATGTTCCACACAAATTTTGAAAAACAGGCGCATGCCTGTTCAGAAACAGGCGCACGCCTGTTTCTGAACAGGCATGCGCCTTCTTAGCACTCAGCGAGAACCGGCCTTTGGCATGGTCAAGTGTTTATAGAGGATGGTCAGTAATGTACATTCTCTGGTAATCATACACTTTAATACGTCTGTTTTACATAACCAAGTCTTCAGATTTCTGACATGGTCACTTCCGTTGGTTCGTCCAGAGTGTAGGCTCGTCTTCTATTGATTCTCGATCCCATTTATACCGTTTAGACTAAGATTGTATCTAGTATTCAGAAATGGCAGCATCAACAATTGCATTTTTCATTCGTTCTTGAAAAACTTCTGGTCCACTTCCGTCTTTTGTCTAAAATTTGATGGTCCAATGCACCAATTTCGTGAAGTCAGTGTTTCTCTTTTGTTCGCCCCACTGTATTGAGCTGGACCTTAAGAAATAAGACTCAGACATTAGTATGATAAAAAAACAAGGTTTTTTTACAGCAATACATTTATAGTCATATTATAGTTGATTTTCAGTTTTTATCATAACAAAGCAGCCTCTTTTGATATTCACATATGACCACCCCTTGAAATAAACGGTTATCCCTGTTAATTAAGATACTCAATTCTCTAGTGAAACAGAAGTCGCTATATTTGAGTCTTGCGGCTTTTCTTTAATGTCATCATCCATTTTCTGTCTCGAATTCCCCTAATGGTTGTCAATCCTTTGTAGAAATAGAATCATTTCGCTTTCTTCTTTAGTAACAGGAATTCCAAATCTAACCAGCCCTGCAAGTTATGTTTACAAACATTAATGCTATTTGAACTTATCAGGTAAGTTCTGTAATGTAACCAGCGCCATAAATATTACTGAACAACCACATCAATACATTATTATTGAACAGAAAGTGTCCCACTGTACCGATTCCCTTTCTAAGAATAGCATATCCTTATTATGGAAAACTCAGTTCGAAGGAGAAAAGTAATCATCGAAATGATTTTAGCTGGACCTTCGGCAATCAACTGTTTCGTAACCATTCGCTTTAGAGAATCAATCAATAATCCATGCAATTCACAGAACCAAGAAAAACACACTGGGACTTGATCGAATACCATACTTTTGTTTGCTACGTGAACAGTTGTGACAAAAAAGTAATTTTCTTTCCTTTGTGTGTGAGGGACACGCACAAACAGTACGTTTAAGATGTTAAAGTTTAAGTTAAAATCTAGCATCATATTGATGGTAGTTTTTAATCCACAAATGGAAAACTTTAATTAAATTAAAACAGCCTTTCACACTGCACGATTCTTTCTTTTATTTCCTTCACCTAAATTAACAAAATCTGTCCACTAACGAGTTTAATATTCATCAGAGCTTGTCAAGATTGTTAAACCAGGTTCCAGTAAACAGCAATAATGCTCAAGGCATCGTATTATACAGTTCCTGCAGAATAAATTAGTTCCATTTGAACTCGTTTCTGGAAAACAAAAGAAAACAGTTAATTATTTGGAATAAAACACGGAATGAGTGGATCAAAGAAGCGAAATATTACATCACCATCTATTCTGATTGTAAAGAGTCCGATGATTGATTGCACTAATGTACAATAGCACAATGAGGTGTATTTTTTTTTAAAGTATAATTAATACTGCAGCTCCTTCCACTAAATTACTAATAATAGTAACCCAACACACACCTGGGGTTGTCTCTGAAAAGGTAGATAATCATTTTGGTACGATATACAAGGAGAACAAATGATGCCGTGACATGTCTTCATTATTGTTCTTTGAATATGTATTTATCTTGAAAAACTTGGAGAAAAGCAATCTTGTTCCATGTAATAATGGAAGTACCGATGGTTTTGCACAAACTTTAACTAAAAATAACAAAATTGCTGCTAGTACACAGTACTGGGTTCTGCTTGCCACCAACTACTGTAAAAATATCTATAAACCACCGTACAAATTCCTCTGATCTCATTTGACCAACCCGGAATATAAACAGATAAATATATTTATTTTTCAACCATTCATTTACCATTCTGACCGTTACTACTATTCTAAAGGAACAAACTTTATTCCATCTTATTCTCTTCTGTCTCCTGTATCGCAATCTCCCCATATACGTTACTTCTTCAAACACCACTTCTAAGTTTCTCTACTTTTGTCTCCGAGAGTCCATAAGTCAGGTGGAATGCGAAGTACTGTGGCATTCCTACTCCCACTAGCAGTGAGCAGCGTTTGAGTACCACTTGCTTATTTCTCACACAAGTAGAAGAAACCAGCTGCTAGTAGCCCAAGGAGAAAAGGCTTTTCTTCTCGTCTGTCAGTCCAAGATTATAAAGAATTTATTTTACTATTCGCAAAAATATAAGCTATGATCCTAAAGTTCAGTAAGCTGACAAAGGACTGTCATTAAGGATTGGAAAGTTTAATTTTAAATGATACTATTATAATTATTAAATGTATGTATAGATACACCATAGATGATAAAACTTATGGAAATATCCGGTTATAATTATATCAGCAAGAACAAATTCAGAGAGCCGACCAGAACAACTCAATTTATAAAGAAATTTAAGGGTTTTCACACATGACCAATCTGAAGCAGTTTCATTCGACTGCATAAAAAGTTAAGGTTAAATTTCTCTAACAATTTTGATAAGCTAAGCGAACTGGTCTATGGAAATTTATCTTTGGACATGACAATATGTGTGAACAAACACCATAAATCTAATGTCCATGAGCTTCGGTGGTAGTTTGTATAGCAATACATTAAATCTGTTTAGATTATTTAAATCAGTGAATGCGGCAATCTTTTTGGATAGACATCTTAAAATCCACTACATAAAATCAAATACCGCAAATTAACAAAGCGAAGATCTGCGCATTTATCGGCTGCGTAACTCTGTTCAGGAACCACAATAGTTCTGCCATTATCAGCCAAGAATTCAGCGAAATCTGTGATTTTCCAAGCCTATGCTCCTTATCTCTCAATGTATCTAATGGCACAGCGCTCTGTTTCCCGGGAGCAGTTTAATCACCGTCCACATAAAGACAAAAGACCGGGTAGCCTTTCCGAAATCTTATAATAGCCACTTAGGAGCGGCACACCAACCAATATCTGTCGGCTGCTGGTAGATGAAAAATTTATTCATACCCGCTGCGACGTTCGACTGGCAATGTGATTAGCAAATACCTCATTAGTTTCTCGCATTAAGGTGCCGAGGACATGTTCGCTATACAGATCGTGAACAAAAGCCACATAATTTAAATAAAAGAAGTGGGAAAAAATCCACAATGAGAGTTTCGATTTAAAAATTAAGATCAGGCGGAAGCGGTCGTTACAATGTGCTAAAAGAAGAGAGAGAGAATCAGATAAGAATAAATGCTCTTGCTGATTCACGAAAAATCTGTTTTAATGCATTTCTTTTTCCTGTCTTGTTGTTGCTGTTGTAGGGTTTTAGGAGAATCGGCGACTAAGGCCATATTCATCCGTGTATAGTGTTTATAAACTGTACTTTTCATCGTACTGGAAAGCTGTGATATGGTCTGACGAATCCAAAATTTGCCTATGTTCTAATGGTGGCAGGCACCGAGTTCACAGAAAAAACAATGAGGCATTTCATCCAGACAATGCATGGTGTCGTATAACCTGGTGGAGGGATGCTCTGGAGATGTTTTAACCATTATGAAGTAGGTCTCCCTTCTTGAAATACCATTAAGGATAAATCAGGCTGGCTCTACAAATCTTCTGGATGATCACGTTGTGTCTTTTGCTGAATATTTAAGGGACATTCATGATTTCGATGTCCCTATATTCCAGGATGATAAATGTCCGGTTCACAGGGCTTCTATTGTTTTAAACTGGCACTAGGAACACGATGGAATGGCGAGGAACTTAAATTGGCCAGCTAATTCACTAGATTTAAATCCCATAAAGAATGTGGGACTGTCTTGTTGTTGTTGTTTGGTTTTTAGGAGCATTAGCAACTAAGGCCATATTGCTCCGGGGATATGCGGTGGTCATTCCCTGACTTTCCGCATCCTCCGTATTTGGTGGTGACGGGCTCGAACCCCGGTCTAATCAAGAAGCGTGTGCTACGCACTGCTCCTGCCCACATGGCTACGGAGGCGCCTGGGACTGTCTTGAACTGAAAGTGAAAATCAACAGTATCTACGAAACCTGAAGGAATTACAGGCTCAATTGTTCCAAAATACCTTAATATTGACATAAACTATTTAAGGGATCGGGATGAATCCTACCAATGAGAATTTGTGTTAAAGGAGGGGTTACACATTTAATTTAAAAATTACACAGGTGACTAATTTTTGTCCGATGTCTTTGTACACATAAAGGAGAACCAAGTAAGTAGAGGTGAATTATCTTTATTTTATTTATCCCGCTATAAATTATCCCTCTGAAAATTCCTTCTTAATAAATGATGATGAATTCAACAAATCGACAACATTAATACGTATCATTCATTCCTCTGGCATTGGAAGACAAAGTCTTACAATATCAAAGGTACATCCATCCATTTAATACTTGAGTTTTCTGCTGTGAAAAGAAAGATGTACTTGTTGCTTTTATTATAACTGATTTTGATTTTACCGTATTTACAGTTCAAAGCGGGTCAGTGGCACTATTATGGGGTCTAAATATTAGCAGCCCTGTACCGTCTAGTCCAGTGAAGCGATACTTGTCTTAGATATATTTTCAGTCGTCCCTCCAGTTGGAGTGGTAACCTATCTATCATCTCGGCTTTCAGCTGAAAGGTTAAAACATTGTAAAGTATCCCTGTATCACTCACCAGTTGGTGTTTGTCTAAAGCAGAGTGATGGAGACAAGCTTTACGGTATTCCAACGGGGACAGGACATATCCATCATCACTTAAGGTGCCTGCAAGTCTGCCCAGTCAGCGAAAAGTTACAACATCGAAATATCAGTCAAAAGAACTGCAACCTCTCTTTTCAACTCGTTGACGCTAATACATAGAAATCAGCTATCACAATAGCCTCCAGCACGAGATTATTGATAAATTTTCCCAACCTTCTGTATGGCTGCAAAGGACTGAAGTTCCTACGAATACTACGATAACTCAAATGCTTTCGGGGAAATTTGTCTAGATCTCAGTTCCGCTTTCTTGAATCCTTATGCAGTATTTTCTGTGGAGTTTTTGTATGTCCTCTGAGTTATTCTTATATGGAGAGGACATAATTTTCTTAAATTCACATCCTTAAATAGTTTGACAAATCAAACGCGTACCCAGTTTCTTACGAATGTTAAATATAGCGAAATATATAGCGAAAAATTAAACGAAACTGAAAAAATATTAGGATCAAATCGAATAATCGGAAACAAAAACTGCAAAGAGGCCTTTTTTGTCAGACAGGCTTATTTCTCATCCAACCCATTGATCAAAAAGTGTGTATTCTAGGGAAAAAAGATCAAGCAACATCATGTCATAGGATATGCAATAAGTTTCTAGATAGTTTTTCGACAGTACATCATTTATTAGTGTTCCAACATATTCTGTAACAATTTAAATTAAATTCTGAATTCGTTTTTAGCACAATTTGCTGTATTGAGAATTGGGTTGCATTTAAATTGGATAAATCTGTATTAATTAGTAAGGTAAACTCCAAGGAAAATATAAGTTGACAATTCTGAACCCTATCAATGAATCAGGAACAGAAACAACTTTTTTTACGCGAGGTTGTTCCACTCCAACGAGACTCTTGAAGTTATAAATCTTACATCTGAGAGGTTTACTGGCATTTCGATCGATATAATACACTTCAGTCAAAAATGGAATCCATTGATCTAAGTTATCGTAAATCAATAGGCGCTATTTCCTACGGAGTCTACCCGCATGAAGACGTCAAATATTAATAGGGATTAAGCGATTAAAGACAATTTTTAATTTAAAAGTTGATTTTTAAGTGTTTATAATAACCATAAAGAAAAAAAAAACTCAAGGGTTCACCTTAAATTGTAATTATAATCCAAGAATTGCAAATTAAATTGCACTTGTCTGGTTAATTATGTGAGTAATTCATGTACGCTGAGTTCAAAAGTGGATATCGAACAGTGTACTCAAAACTATTTGTTAATATTACTTTTCCAGTTCTAGGAAGCAGCCTGCGATAAACTTTTCTTTTATATTAATTAACCTTCTGTCTTTCCTCAGTGGAGAACTTCCGGAATCTCTCTCCAATCTTGCTGCGTCAGTGCCAGAAGTTTCGCAATTTGTTCGTGGACGTCAAGACAGTGCGATAATATTCTTCCCTTGTAGTCACGTGCTTATTAACTGCATCCGACTAATTGGGACTGGCGCAGTTCCAAATTATCTTTTGATTGTAAAATGAGCTCTAAATGCTCCATTCTCCCATTTCTCTGCTGGAGTTACTTGCCGAACCATCTCTAGGGACTCGATCGCTAGAACATCATCTAGCACAATATTCTTCTGTTATTGACGCGATAAGGAAAGGGGAAAGTCATGCACAGACTTCTCTGCGTGTGTCTTTCTGAAGTCGGTGGCAAATCTGTTTTTCTGGAAATTAGTGGCTACAGGACTATCACTGGCGACATTAACCGTCACTTGTCTGCAGAACAGTCAACCAAATGTTATATTGAAGAAGATGATGCTTGACATTTCTCACCAATTCTTTATCAATTAAGTTTGCTTTCTCAGGGGGGTGATAATATCGAAAGGCATCCATCTGGGAAAAAGAAATTTTAACATGTGTTTCCACTATTGAATTTGACTTTCATTGACAATTCGAAATATAAGCTGTCGAAACTGACTCCAGCACAGCAATAACTGGAAGCTCGGCAGAAAAACTACGGATTATCTAATAACCATTCCTTGTAGTTGAATCGAGGGGGAATTGGAAAATCATGGGCATCTTTCGTAGACTTTGGGAATTGGTTCAAGAACCTCGCATAATTCTTGGCCTTCGCAGCCAGTCGTACCATCCGTATGGATGATTTACGATCTGTCTACATACAGGCCAACGAGATTACAACTATCCTAGATGCACGCTTTCTTTCGGTGGTGTGTATAGGGAAGCATTGTGTCGAATCCCTTGAAAAAGTCAATCTGATTTTAAAAAGAATGAGTTCCTTGGTCTATCTGAAGATTCTGTTGCATCCCGGTATTCGAAACTATCTAGGTAGGAATTCCTAAACAGGATGGCTCGCTTCTCTAAGGGAGAACATGAAAAGGTCTCGGAAAATTGAATTTTCTGACCATTTACTCTGATATGCACAAAGTATCCATATTTGAAGGAACAATGCAATGCCATCTTACAACTCGCTGCTTTAAAACACCCGGACTGTTCTCTATTCGATTTCTTAACTGTATTGTCAAGACTGTGATCCTAATAAATAAATCATAAGCAAAGTATGACGCTCTTAGTAAATGGAAAACTTACAAAAAAAATAAGGACAAACGTGTTGGAATACTTTTCCGATAGAGAAATTGCATTAAAGAAATTTCTTCCATAAACCAAAGAAATTTTCGAGATTCTTATAAAATAGCAGAGGTGCGAACTGTGAGGAACATTTCCAATTTTAATCCGAGTACACTCGGCAACAAAATAAAATAAAATAAAATCCATTTCGTAAACCAGAGAACAGGGCGGAATTCTTAACGCACCTGAAATTCAGACCAACTGCTGCACGATCTCTGCTTCAGCGTTTTTCGTAAACGAGGTTGCGCATCTAAAAATAATAGCAGTATTCTCTAAAGCAGTGAAAGGCGTTATAAACGAAGAAAGGTTCTGAGATAAAAAAAAAAAAAAAACTGAATGCATTGCATTTATAGAGAAGAAAACAATTTTATGAAGGCTCTCCATTTTCTAAAAGCTTGCTGATGTCCAGAGCTAAAGAGAGTCCAGTTCTGGCATTCCCCAGATACGTTTACAAGGTCTGTTTAAATTCTCTTTGCTCACTCAAAGGGAAGTTTGTTTTTTCTGTGAGAGATACCTCTACTGATGCTTGTTTGGTATAAAAGAAGTGCTCTTCCCTTCCACTACTTTCTGAATGTGTTCTGAGACTGACCAAACCTTTGGACATCTATCGAAATCACAAAGTGGCAGCAAACTATGGCGGCTATTAGTTCTAAATAAATAAATCTTTATTGCATGGTAAAATATACTGTACCACAACTCACTACAACCTAATCGGCCAGAGATTTTACAGCAGACAGGAAAAGAAAAATCTCATATGTTTAAAGTGGTGATTATGTTGTCAATAACTGACACCCCCCCCCTTACAGCTGTAAATGTCTGCAGATATTGGCTAGCAGTGATTCGACACAGCAGAGAAATCTTAATTTAAGGATAAAAATAACCCTTAATTCTCATTTTGCTCAATCAAAGGGATGGAGTTCCACAGAATGATGGTATAATCTGCGTCTGCACTTGTTTAAGGAGAGTAGATCATTTGTGTCGACTTATAGTAGAGGGAATTTCAATAGGCGGGTCAAGGTCACAATTCCATTCCTTCACGACAACAAATTCTAGGTCTAAGAAATGCACTGAGTACATAAGCAGTCGGTACTAACAACGAAATGTATAAGGAATGAAAGAGAAGAGGACAACTGACGAATGATCCTCAACCACCTACAGAATTTTTCTTCCCGAGGTTATCTCACCTTGTGGTACACCAGAACTGACAGTATGAGTCTAGATGTGCCTCCTCCCCTTCTCTGAGTAAGAATAATAAGAACTGGACACTTAAAAAACCGTGACAGAGAAGACCAAAAAGATCGAAAGATGATCTCTCCTAAACGCGAGCAGAATGTTTAATAGGAAAAGAAGAATCATGTTGGTTCTTGAATGAACTAATACTAATATATCTAAACCCCAGAATAAGTAAAACAGTCATTCTTAAAAACGTACATTAAAATAGTAACTCATTTTCATACTGTATATTTAATATATTAATAATAAGCTAGAATAAATCTTAGAAAACTTGAATAAATTTTCAGGTTTTATAAAATTCAATCTTCAAGCAAAGATCACGTATATAATCCGATTACAACTCCGATGATACCTGAAACTTCGAAATACCAAGTTTATAATTAAGAGAATAGGAGAAGAGAATAAGAGAATAAGTTTATAATTAAGAGAATACACATAGAACAGAATAAGAGAATAAGTTTATAATTAAGAGAATACACATAGAACAGAATAAAAAATTGTTAAAATATAACTATGATTATTAAATAGCATTAAAAATCCAAATACATAGAGATAATAGATGCAATTCACTCGAAACTCATAACAGTCGAATTTCTGTATTTAGAAGACAAACTTATGAAAAAAATCTGGTTGATGACTCCCTCATGGAACTACGCATGTGTTCACCGATGAATCATGTGACAATTTATTCTCAGTTCAATACTTAAAATATGTACGTGCCCGTTAACATCTCGAAGCTCTCTTTGTTATATTAAATAAGAAAAAAAATATGAAAAATAAACATTTGTTGGAAATTTATTACTGTACTACAAGGTTCTCTCTACTAATAAGGCATTGCGTGTGTAGAGGTGTATGTGTCAAACCAAACGCTCTGCGAGCTTAAAAAAAACCTGAATAAACGAACAAATTCTTTATTAATCTGCTTTACTGATCTTCATGCTCCCTCATCCGGAAATCAGTCACTAAGATACGATAAAAGGACAATGGTTTCTCCAAAAAATTCACCTTCTTTTTGATTTTATTACAACGATATCACTAATCACTCCTTAAATGGTGTTAGCATTCATTTGCAATTAACAATTGAAAAGTTTAATAAAATTGATAGTAAATGTAATGAGTAAATCAAATTTAATTACTGAAAACTTTTTATTTATCATAAATAATGGTTTCATAGAGAGACACGACCAGGGTTGGTTTCAAGCATGCATTTGCAACCCCGCCCAAAACAAAATCCTTATATTTTAATATATCAGTTCAAATTAATGCAAACGTTCTACTGCTAATTTTACTGTTATTATAAGCTTTTACTATCTTTAGCATTAGTAGAGGCAAGAAAGCAAGATTATATAGGTCCTTTTCATTCTCCACTGTCCTGAGTGTAGTACCACCCAGTTGGTACATTACTCTGGGGTCACTGCAACTCATATACCGTACTTTACATTTGTCAATGTTAAACTTCATTTGCCACCTCTCAGCCCATCTGCTCAACTTTTCTAGATCCTGTTACAGCAGAGTACTATCATTAACAACCCTGCCAACCTTCGTATCGTCTGCAAACTTAGACATTAACCTTCATCAATATCATTGATAAATACCGAAAAAAACAATGGGCTCAAGACCGAACCCTGGGGACTTCCACTAATAGCATTAGTGCACGAAGAGCAGTATCCATTGATTACCACTCTCTGTCTCCTCCCACTCAACCACCCTTTTATCCATTGTAGCAACTTGCCCTTAATGCTCCAGTTTGTAAATTAGTCTTTGTAAATTAGTCTTACAGGTGCCACAGTATCAAAATCTTTCCTAAAATCCAAGTATATGATATCGAAATTATTCTTTGCATCCAATTCCTTTGTGACCACAACGTAGTATCCAATCAAATTGGTCAGACAAGACTTCCCCTTGACAAACTCATGCTGTGTCTGAACTATTACTGCAGTCTTGTCTAGATAATCCTGCAATGCATCTTTAATCAGTGACTCCATTATTTTCCCTGGAACAGAAGTTAGACTAACAGGTATTCAATTACTTGTGTCATTCTTTGTTCCCCCTTTGTGAATTGGTTACACATTTACACATCTCCAGTCCGTGGGGACCACCCCTAAGTCCAAGGATGCTCTCATAATTATGGCTAAGAGTTTGCTTACTTCCTCTGCTGCTTCCTTTAATATAACTGGATAGATCCTATTCACTCCGGGTGCCTTTCTTATGTTCAATTGCAACAATTTCTCCTCCGCTTTGCTCTCAGCTATTACAAAATCATTTAGCTCCCTACCAGAATTTAATAAGCTTCTGACCTACACTTCCCTACAGACTTCCTCATGTGTAAATATAGATGCAAAATACTCTTTCAGTTTGTCAGCTATCCGAGCAGGATCATCAACAGTCGAACCATCGATATCAAGTGGACCAATCTGATTCATCCCTTTCCTTCTAGAGTTTACATAAGTAAAGAAGTCTTTACTGTTTTTCTATGCATTGTTTGCCAAAGATTTCTCGTAATCTGCCTTTGCTTGCCTAATGTCCTTTGTGATTTGATTATAGACTACCTTATATCTACCATAGGCATCTGTGTCTCCTGATAATTTATATGCGTCCCATGCATTTTTCTTCCCTGCCACGAGCCTCATTAATTCATCCGACATCCATTTAGGCCTAAACCTTGAACAGCATTTCTTAGTTGGTATGAAAAGCCTAGTAGCTTTTCAAAGAATTAATCTTGGAAGATTAATTCTTTGAATGCTTCCCATTTAGAATTTGCTGTTGGTAACATCATCAGTTGGTCCCACTGTGTAGAATTTAAAAACCTCTCTGAAACAACTATAGTCACCTTTAAGAAAGCAAAAGCCCTTCCCTTTATCCTTAATGGTAGTTAAATATTTAAGTAAATCCCATATCAGTACACTGTGATCGCTGCGACCTAATGGTTTCTTTATCTGCAGATTCTTAATGTATGAATAATCACTGCTGATAATCATATCAAGAGTATTACTCTCTCTGGTTGTGTCTCGAACCTTGTTGACTCTCGAACCTTGTTGACTCTCCCACAAAAGCCTTGCTAATGTGCGAGTGACTAACCCACAAGTTCCGGTCTATGTCTGGGAAGTTAAAATCCCCAAATGCCCTATTATAAGACATTCTGATTTACTGGCCCACTATTACCCTGTACAGTTGTTCACTGTACTCATCAGAGCCATTAGGTCTATAACACACTCCTACTCTCAACTTGGTTTTCCCAGTGCTTATTGCGCCTCCGTAGCCAGGTGGGAAGGAGCAGCAGTGCGTAGCACTCGCTTCTTGATTAGACCGGAGTTCGAGCCCGTCACCACCAAATACGGAGGATGCGGAAAGGTCAGGGAATGACCACCGCATATTCTCTGAGCAATATGGCCTTAGTTGCTAATGCTCCTAAAAACCAAATAACAAACATAACAAACCCAGTGCTTATGTCACACCAAACCGACTGAACACTGCACTGTCCACCCCTATAAACAGGATGCACTTCCTCAGATTTTATGTGTTTCTTAACTAACAGCATCACCCCTTCTACCCTGCCTATCCTTCCTGTACACATTGTAGTCTCCAAATTCCAATTCTGCACTGCTTATATCCATGTGGCACCACGTCTCTGATATCCTGACAATATCCGTTTTTGATGTCTGGACCAGCACTTCAAATTCATCAAATTTATTTACTATACTTCCAGCATTGGCATACATGCAAGTATACATACACCTAATCTTACTCTTAGTTACCATAACGCAACCCATGTATTTACTTGTTCCATGACGACTCCCACAGTCCTTGAAATCCAGAGTACCTCGCTTTCCAGGCTGCTGCTCATTCCAATTGAAGCAGTGAAAGAATCACTTTCACCTCTGCATGTGGCTACTGTTAATCTGTTAGTCTGTGAATCCCCCCCCCCCTCCAAGCTAGCAGTTTCCCGACGCACCTAACACTGCCTCGATATCATCAGGAAATATTCTTGCAACCTTTCTACTTAAGTGTATCCTATCCTTGTAGAAGTTTCTCCTGTTAGTAAGCACAGACCATGCTGAAAAAAACTCTACCCCGTGAGCCTTGTACAATCTCTCCAGGGCCGAATTAATTGAATAGGCTCTCATCGTATACTCCCTCTTATCGTGTCTGGGCAGAATTGCAGACACTTTCAAATTTAACCCTAACTCGCGACTTTTTTCAAACATTGCCCTGTACTTATTATCTAAGTCCGCCGATCTCTTACTCTTAATGTCATTAGTGCTGTGGTGTACAACAATATCACCCTTTGTGCCAATAAAAGATAATATCTGCTCTACGTCACCAACTTCTGCCCCTGACAGACATACCCTGGTCCTATTCCGCCTATCAAATCTTACTTTTATTATTATCTATTTCAAGATATTATAGAAAAACGGAACTATACTTAGTGTTGCAAGTTAAAACATAAATTGTTTTTTTACTCCCCCCTCCATTGTTATCTAGAAATAAATTTTTTTTCATAAAAGACTGCGATTTTTTTTTTTTTTCATTTTCATCATAGCAATTATCGCAAACTTTTTAATAGATAATTTAAGAGTACAATTAAAACATGCTCAGTGGACCATTCTGACCGTTTCGACTGGGCACAACATTTTTTAAATTTTTTATTTTGAGGTCATTTAACGTTCTGCCTCATTCCACACCTCACAATTATTTGGCGCGTTGCCTACTAGAATTTATTGTATAAAATGCCAAGACCATTAAGCACGTTGTGAACTGGAACGAGATTATAATGACGTAAAAACTGACGTAATCGGCAGACATCAACTTTCATCAAATAAAGAGATCGAACATGGATAGACAAAATTTGGCAAAAAAGGAATTTATAACTTACTACTCATTAAAGACAATTCAAAAATTATCGATATCTTATATCTGATTATTCAAGAAGGGCACAGCTTCATTTTTACACGTGGCGATACAGTTATTATTTGCTGATTGGAGCGTATTGAAATGTTATTTACATCATGGATCTTAAACTGTATTTCATAAAAGGAATCGGCATTAACTCACGTGGTGACATCTAGTGACCAGAACAGAAACAACAAAATATCTTCGAAAACCTATTATCAAACTAAACACGATTTCTTATTTTATTAAAGTGTTATTTGTTGCGGATTACTTGTTGTTTTAATCTCTGAATAGAAACTATCCTAACTGAAATACATAAGCAGAGTCCTAAATAACATATTTATAAAAAGATCGAAGATAAAAAAAAAGGCTTTAAGTGTGCAATATCTTCATGATACCGATCTTCTAAACTATCCTCTTTTGGTAGCCATGATATCTTCAGTAAATCAAGAAGAACCCGCTTTCGAGATTATGTATTTTAACAGGCAATACAAGCATCTTGTTGTGTAGTCTACAGAAATAAAATTTAAAAAAAACTGACATTTAAAAGAGCAAACTCTTAATCCATCGATTTGAAACATCCATCTATAGAATCGTATTAACTGAAACATAAATCCTTACTATCTGCTGTCGCATCTCAGAAAGCCACGTGGATAACGTCTTTGAATGTTCTTCGTACCTATATTCAAAAGTGACCAGTAAAAAAACCTAAAGTAAATTATCCTTGGAGTGCGCTCCATTTCTTTTTCTTTTGCCAAGCACCATCATCATAAACCTTCTTGGAATGATGCCAAACACTCTTACTTTTTTCTTCTACCTTATCTCTTAGACGTTGCAAAATCAGCTTATCTTGGGATCAGCTTCTACTGTCAACTGAAAATGTTTCAGAGTACTTTTTCTCTTTGTTACTGAATCGCTAGTTAAGTTTTTTGAAGAAAATAAAAACAAAGTCCATTAAATCTACTTCCATCGATCATATTTAAATGAAAAGGGGACATAGTTCGTGACACTGAAGATCACGAAAGAATACTGTAAAGATTACATGTACATCAATGAGCCTTAATTCGATAAACGTATTGCGCACAAATATCAAAAGTCCCAAGGATGGTTATTCGACCACAAAGATGCTGCCAGTTTGGGAAAGCAAAAATAAGTTTCCCTGGCATTATTTTAAAACACAGAAATTATGATTTAAATATACTGATGTCCGTCGGAAAGACTTAAAAATTAAAGAATCCACAATATTTGAAACAGGCGAACAGCTTCACAGGGTGGCATTTAAGGTGAAATGAGTTAGTTGTGTTTAGTGATGACCAATTTGAAATTAGTGTTGAATTTTCAACATATGGAAATTGAACGGCGCATAAAATTGGGATAGAAAGTTATTGTTATTGGGTTTTAGGATCATCAGCGACTAAGGCCGTGTTGCTTGGGGTATATTGTCGATTTTATTTTTGCTGGACGAAAAACCCGAGTTTCCGGTAGAAAAAAACCATCTCACCCTCGCCTGAGGCCAACTAACTCAGCCAAGTTGTGAAAAAGACCCATAAAAATTCCTCCCGTTATCGACGGGATTCGAACTCAGGTTTTTTCCACCAGGTGTGGGGAGGACGGCAATCCTACCAACTGTGTTACGCACGAGGGCGAAAAGTTTTTGATCAATGTATCCGCTCTGTCCTAACATGTAGTTGTAAAACATGGACATTGATTGCCAGAGACTGAGGATCACACAGAGAAGTATGGAGAGCCAAATTTTGAACATAACCAAAAGAGACCAAGAAATATGTGCGTGGATTCGCCAACAAACCAAGTTCTGTGACATCACTAAAAGAACAAAGACCTTAAAATGGAAATGGGCATGTCATATCAAAAAGAACTAACGATAGACGGACCAAATGAATTTTGGAATGGATACCGGTTGACTCTAAACGTCCAAGAAAAAGACAAAAGATGAAGTGGGTCAATGAAATTTGGTGGTGTACAATGGCAACAGAAAGCACAAGACAACAGTTGCTAGAAACGTGTTGAGGAGGCCCTCCTGCAGTAGATCGACAATGGCTGAAGATGATGAATGATTACGAATAAATTGAAGTAAATGTAAAATAATAATTATTATTAAAATAATTATTAAAATAATTATTGCCATAATTAATGGGACACAACAAAAGAATTTGAACAGTTTGTTCCGCTTAATCTGTCTGACTCATTTGGTCCTGTGTGCCAACGTCTTTGTGAAAAGCATTTCATCAAATTATTACACGTGCCCATGCGTCATAAAAAAACCAAACCAAACCAATCTTGATATAGATATTCAACTTGGTGGCCAACTGTCGTTGCCCTTGCGTATTTCTAGAGACAGTAGGTTTTAGAACGTTGAGAAACTTTGAAATATACTTTCTTATGCAGCTTCACTTATATCTCTGTAATATTTGTAACCAATAATTTGGAAAGTCAATCCATAATCTCTTTGGATTTTAAGTATACAGTATTTGTAAATTATATTCTCATAATTATTAACAGATAATAAGAAATATTAAGCATTGCCTCTATACTTTCTCGGATCTTTAATATCAAACATGAAAGCGTTATTTAAGAACACGTGAATGATATTAGAGAAACTCAAAACTCTAAAACAACTTCGCAGAAACTTTTCTGGCTTGACCCAAAGCTTAATTCAACACCAGTTTTCGCTTTCTTTCCAATTCCAAACGATATTTCCAATTACAATTCCACAGCGTCAAGTTTTCTTTTGTTTTCATATCGTATCTTACCTTTACTGCTTGCTAACTCATGCAAGGCGTTCCGCATTATGTTAGCTTTTCTTATTTGTGTTCCACGGTATAACCACCATTAAATACAATGTACATATTACCACTAACCTAATTCTCAGTGGAATCCACAGAAATAACTTAGTTACCGCGCACTCTGACACAAATAATACAGTTAGGCTACATCCGCTGTCTTTCTGATTACATTCCACATAAAGTTACAATCTTTAATCGCCTTTAGAATTTTTAATTTAATTTACAACTTCACGGAAGGTCTTCTCAAGTGTTTCAAATGAACGGTTCCTCGAGTTAAAATGCAGTACAACACAGTTCAAGAGATGACAAATGAAACACGCCGAGAAAATTTATTTCAAGTATTAATGAAGCCTACAAGTAGGGAAAGTATCACGAAATGGAATACACTATGAATGCTACTGAACTCCATTATAAACTAAGGAAAATATAAATTACTGAGCTCTATAAACGTGCGTGTATAAGTAGCGTACTCCAGTCACATAAAATTATATGATTATTTCAATAAGATAGAACTAGAACAAAGCATTTATAATCAAGCAATGCAATCTTTCAAGAGATTGTTCCAGAGTCATCTAATGATAATGGTCTTATAAATTTTAGTCATCAGCTTATGTTAGAATATGCACGCGCACTGATACTTCATCGGTTTCAAGCATAGAGTTCAAATATCCGTGAAAAATATCATAAAACTTTGCTTAAAAAACACATCAAATATCTCATATTGCGAAGCAAATCACCAGCTGCCTAGCTCTTTCATTTCAAATAAATAGCACTTCTCCATAAAGAAAGGCAAATAGTAATAGGAATAAAAAAACGCCAAGCAGATAAGATACAAATTATACGCTTCCTTCACAAGTAGGTAACAATCCAGTTGACCTTTGAATTTATTCAAAAACTGTCTTGGAAAATTCCAGGGAAATTTGTTCCAGCAATCAACAACTCCCTGGCTAAAACTTCCTACAATCAAATCTGAACCTCAACCCCTGTAATTTGAATTTATGATCCCTAGTTCTGCAATTCCTCAATAGTGAGAATTCTACCTTCATTCGTTTTACTAACCCCTCTCAGAGCCTTATAAATCTCAATCAGGTCAACATCTGAGATGCCTGGTTGCAAAGCTCTGTAGCTCAAATAATCGGAGTCTTTCCTCATACGGTCTTCCTTTCGCCGATCTCACCATTTGAGTTGTCCGTCTTTGGACCCTTTCAAGAAGTTCAATGTCTTTTTTTCAGATGTCTCCATACTTGAATAAAATATTCCAAATATGATCTTACAGTAGCCTTATACAGTGGGATTATTACCTCCCTCTCTCTCCACAAGATAAAGTTCGACATATTATTCATAGGACTCCATGAGCTTTCCTGGTTGCCTGTTTACATTGTTCAGAAAATTCAAATTTGCCCGTATCGTAACTCCCAGATCCCGTTCCTCTTCCGCTCTTTTTAATTCAACCCCACCAAGTGTGGGTTGAATTAAATCCCACCAATTTATTTGGGAGTTGCTATTCCTCAAGTGTTAGACCTTGTATTTAGCAGCATTAAAACATAGCTGCCACTTCTCTAACCACCTTTAAAGTCTATTCAGGTCATCCTAAAGGAGTGCTGCTTGGCACCGATCATTGACCAGTCAATCAATCATTGTCATCTGCAAATTTTGATATCTCGCCTTCTATCCCTTCTTCGTGGTCACTTATAAAAATGAGAAACAACAATGGTCCAAGAACCAACCTTTGAAGGACCCCACTCCTAAGGTTACACCAATCTGAAGAATTTCCATTAATCGCAACCCTCTGCCTCCTGCTCTGAAGCCACCCAGCAATCCATCTGAGAATCTTAACAGCAGTCCCAACCTATTCAAGCTTATACAGTAACCGCTCATGAGGGACAGAGACAAATTCTTTGCTAAAATCCAAATAAACTATGTCGAAATTGTTCCCTAAATCCAACTCATGAGAAACTGTGTCAAAATAGCGTGCTAAGTTAGTTAACCATGATTTTCCCTTAACAAAGAGATGTTGTACGTTCTTCAGAATCTACCTAAATGTTCCTGGATTGCACTCTTAATCATTGCCTTTAAAATATTTCCTATCACTGAAGTCAAACTAACAGGTCTGTAGTTACCAACTTCACTCTTAGAACCGCCTTTGTATTGGCGATACTCTAGCACTTCTCCTATCCAAAGATGCCCTCATAATTAACCTCAATGGTTCAGTACACTCCCTCGTGCTCTCCGCTCAAAACTACAGGGTGTATTCCCTAAACTTATTTGTGCCCATGCTTTGCTCTCTTAGCCAATGCTTCCTCATACGCAGCCTTGGCCTCCCTAACCTTAACCTTATTCGTGGTACTATTACAGATCAACTTCTACATGTAGGCTTCAATACTTTTCATCGCTCTGTAACTGTCCCTTGGTATCTTTTTTCTTCTCTATTTAAAATCCTATGTATAGTATTTTCACAGTGATATGCTCTGAATTACAATGCATTCTTAATGATTTTCATATATTTTTATGGAGTTAGAAATTATGCCTTTAAAATTTCAAGCTATAATTCCAGCCAGTGTATTATGCACGAGAAAGTGGAAGGAACTACGAAACACCATTTACTTATCATAATGAAACATGGCTCTGCTTTCCACGATACGAAATTGCGTTCTTACATTCGTAGTACTAATTTGAATTAGCCCGTTCATCAGAAAAGCCATTTCCTGAATGTTCTATTAAAGTGAATGGCAATTTGTCCGCTTACCATTTACCAAATAAGAACGCTTACGCAGAGTGTCCAACTGCTTGTTTCTCTTTCTTTCTTATCTCAAGAGTTATTTTCAAAAGTAATTTGCATTTTTACTGCAATCAAAACCAGCATCTACACCAAAGGGCAAAGAAAATGTGCTTCAGGAATCTGTTCTGTCAAATGTTATTGCATGAACACTTTCTTTATTCGTTCAAAACCACCCCTATTAAAAGAGGGGGACTGAAGGAGGGGAGAGGTAACGATAAACAATGAAGTAATGGCACGTGATTTAACTGGATGTTGAGCATGTTGATTTAAAGTTATTTATCGTCTTAATAGCTAACAGAATCACGCTAATTTGTGAACAATGCTTGCACATAATGTTAATGATGTCCGAGTATGGGCCAAATAATGAAGATTCAGTTTAACACCCAGTGGTGTATTATGCACTGATGTTCTTCCACATTTGAACTGTCTGTACCAATGTGCAACAAAATTGCGAACTGGGTAGTCTTCTTCATAAACAATAGATTGTTTTCGGTGTTTTTCGCTTTCAGAAGGAGGAACAAAATCACTAATCTGTATTCTACTTTATCCATTGTGGTACTTCACTTCATTCAATGCTGCAAAGAAAAAGCACGAATTGTCAGATCGAAACCAAATTTTTTGTGTGGTTTCTACAGAGATTTCAAGGTACGAAACTAAAACAAATTCATCTTTCTATACCAACTACTTCCTAAGTGGATACAAATCTTTTTGAACTCACCTCGTAGATAAAAATATGATATCAAAAAACGTCATAAATAATGTTAAGTCTGCAGTATCTGTACAATAACATTTTTTAATATAAACTGCAAACACGAAAGGTATTAGAACCTAATTACTTGAACTTCTGTACATTTTATGTTCGGGAAATACGTATGAAGGAAGGTTGTTCCAACAAAAAAAAAAGAAAAAAAAAAAAAGAAAGTTGAATGAATAAATGAGGAAAAAGAAAATAAGATCATTAATATAGAAGAGGAAAAGAGTGGGAGAAAGAACTGATCTTGGAGAACACCAGCATTAGCGGATAAGTTAGAAGACAGAGCCTACCATCACCTAATGGGCGGCAGGAGAAAAAACTGGATACTCAATTACAAAAAGCTATTGGAAAACCATAAGATAGAAGCTTTTTTGAGACCTTTAAGTCAAACAAGATCAAACGTCTTTGAAATGCCAAGAGCATCTGCTTGAATTTCACCAAACTTTTCCATTGAATTTGTCCATAGATGGGTTATTTTACCAATCTATGAGCCAGAATATCACCAGTGGGTCGAGACTGACGGAATCCATACTGGCGATTGATGATCAGATGAAAGGTTTCTAGATAGTTGAAGAGTTGGTGGTTAATTGAGTTCCCATTATTTTAAAAATGTAGAAGTAATTGCAATCGGACGATAAATAGATGGGAGGGATTTTTTTCACCCTTTTTAAGAACTGGCTAGATATGAGCAAATTTCCAAGCAGAAAGAGAAACACCTTTGGAAAAAGAAAGTGAAAAAAGGCGACACAGAATAGGGGAAAGTACATTCGGACAGGTTTTGAGAACAAATGAAGAAATACCATCAGGACCTGGAGCTTTTTTAGCATTAAGATTCGTCAAAATTCTTCTGACATCTTCAGGAGGCACTGAATGGAGCATACTAGGAATGTGGCGAGTTTGTTTACCAAGTTCATTAATACACGAATTGGAAAAAAAATAGGATCTAGCAGGTCGGCTTTATCCTTGACTGAAGTGGTAATAGAACAATCTGGTTTTGACAGAGGTAGGAACAGATGGGCAAAAGTTGCGGCCAATAATTTGGGCAAAAGACCAGAATGCTCGGCTAAGATTTGGACAAGAAGCAAGTGTTCTACTCTTAGTCTGTTCGAAATCTAGTTTGATTAATAACTGCTTTACAACTGTTGCGAGCTTTGCTGTAGGCAGAAAATTAAAGATTTGAAAAAAACAAGCCAATTACGATGTGCAACATTCTTCTCTTCAACAGCCTTAGCACATTTATTGGAAATCCAAAGTTTACAATATTTCAGAGCCCTTTCAAAACAAGCTGGATAAAAATCTTATAACTTTAATGGTTTAAAATTCTTTTTAAACACAATTTTTAAAATAAACCAATAGTTAAATTTTAACTGTTCTATTAATATGTAATATGACTGAAATGGTCAAAATTAGTTCTAACACCTCCCAATTTAATACACTGCTCGATAAAATTAACAGAACACGTAAAAACATGGTGTAACTCGTGCAGCTTATAATGAAGCGGGGCAAAATTTGGTATCTTCCGGTGTACCACAGAACAACGATGAAATGAAGAGACAGCGAAAAACTTCGGACAGGTATAAAGGACATTTATAGAGATTGTATAAAAATTACCAATCTCAAAAATATGGTCACATGACATCAGTACCATGTCTGATCCCCTGCAACGCCTAAACATGCCTGACAGAGGTGAACCATGCTCAATATAAGGGTGTCTACAAGATTCTGTCAAAACCAGTGCGATGCCCACACATGCTCGATTGGATTTAAGTCTGGTGATCGTGCTGGCCAGGGCAGTCGTTCAATAGCCTGCCATCTCAAAGAATCATCTAACTGACGATTACTTGCCGTCCCTAGTACTGGAGATGTGGCTATCCCACAGAGCAAGCAAAAAAAAAAAAAAAAAAATAAAAAAAATCCACCAGAATGAAGTGAATTGGCCGCAACCTGTGTTTTTATAGGCTTGAATAATTTGTGTAATACGCGGCTTTATAAAGTCTATAAGGTCTCTATAAGGTTCCTACTGGATACTCGGAATTTGTATGCCTATTATATCAAATATTCGCTTTCAGTTACACTGTTCACAATAAAATATTAATGAAAAACATTTTATTCTGTTAATTTTGTCGAACAGTGTAGATTAGGTGCTGTTACACTTCTCGTTAAGATATCTAAATTTATGTAAAATTAATTTTACATTACTTTAATTTTAAATAATTGCATTATATTTAAATTAATGTAAAACTAATTTATAATTATCGTTGCGTTCGTTACATGCAACGGATGCAATCTGATGCAAAATCGCGAAAACACTAAAAGAAGCCAGCAAATTAACTTATGAAATACCTTTGGCATTACATACGAAGCACCTTTTTTTAAAGTAAATAAGCAGCTCTTAAGCCCTTCTTCCCAAAGTTCATTTCTTCCAAACAACCAAGACAACGGATCTCAGCTCTACACCATTTGAGATAAGACTAACTATTCTTATTATAATTCACATTCTTAATACAGCATTTCCTAGCTCGTTTCTAAACTTTTTCTATCTGTAAAATGTGATATTTTAAATTAAAATGGCTATACTTTAACAACCTCTGCTTTTCTCCCCAGGCATCTATGTCCTAATGGCTAAGAGATTCTTAGTTTTCTTTGTAACTTTTTCTCGCTCACAAATTTATTCGAGTCTCAGCAGTTCTAGTTTTAAATTCCGGATGTTTTAAACAAATCAATTACCGTTCTTCACACGACTATTCTTAGTGTATTTCACTCGCATATTTTTAATGACTTTTCCGACTGTTTTCCCTTCTTAAGCAATATCTGGAAAAATGTGTTAGCGGCACGCAAATGATTTAGAGGGCACAGTAAAACAACACTTAACTAAAATCAATAGAAAGATTTAAAGAGATAAGATTGAACTCGTAACAAAACATCTTTCTAGGAAGTTACTCTCATGGAAAAGGAAAGGAGAAATAGGTAACGAATCTGATGCAAAATCGCGAGAACAGTAAAAGAAGCAAGCAAATTAACTTATGAAATACCTTCGGCATTACATGCGAAGCACCTTTTTTTAAAGTAAATAAGCAGCACTTAAGCCCTTCCTCCCAAAGTTCATTTCTTCAAAACAACCAAACATGCCTTACGAGCCGTTTAATTATCAAGCAAATATAATAAAGGTATTGGTTCTTTCTTTTTGTTAAAATTAGAATTCAGCTCTTAGGCTATCTGTTTAAAAATCAAGCATACATATAATTTGAAGAAAAATTAATAATCTTATAAATATAATTCTAAAATCTTCGGGTGACTTGCGAGTTCATTTAAAAATCGCACGGCCATCAAAGACGCAGCGAATTCTTCGTCCCAGCACTTTCCACGGCAAAAGTGCTTTGAATTATATAAGAAGATTATACTTCAAAGACAACTTCTCTTCGAGGTATTATAATGGAGGGATATTCACTTCAGCGAAAATCGATAGCGCGCTGTCTAAAGCAAGTGCGTCATCTGCGGGCAATCAGTTATTAAAACTTATTTAGCTGGCAAGTTTACATTTAGGAATATAAAAACGGATGAAAACGGGCACATCTGTGAAAAGCGCTTCTTCGCAACATTTTGGGAGATCTGAATTCATGAATTATATAAACTGCAATCTGTTGACTAATCCGATTTATATAACTGCAACGCACACCTTCGATGGTGCCAAGCGGGCGCTGGTTATTTTAGCTGACTCCAGTGTATTCTTTCAGAGTTTAATACATAATTGATATATTTTTATTTAGATTTTTTTTTAAATGAGATAAATTAACTTTTATAGTGACATTCCTATAACACCATTTTTTTAATAAATATTAATGAATTAAACCTTTTCTTGTAATAAATATTAAATTGGAAATAAGATTAACAAGATAATACTGATTTCTTGCCTACTTGCCTATTATTAGGCAATAAATTGTCTTTTTTTACTCTGAATGCATTTTTATCCAATTTTTGAGTTTGAAAATTTTTTTTACATCACTGACGCGATTCGAACTCAGGGATTCAGTAAAACTGTGCTAAACGCAAGAGCGCCTGTCCACTCCAAAAAAAAAGAAAGAAAAAGATCTTGGGATAAAAATGCTACCCTGCCCCCCGAGAGAAGAAATCTGTTCCTTGATTTTAAAGGAATTTTCATCTTGAAAATTAAAATGATACGCAATCTCATTACTTGTAAAATAAAATACTACTATTAAGAAGACCTACACTGCCTGAGGGTAACATGCGACCAGAACATAACGCTTATTATTAATCGAAACATCATTAACGATATTCATCAGGGACTTTCATTTCTCATTTGCAACAGTTACCACAAAATTGCAGGAAATGGCTAAATAATTTTATCTAATGGTCAAAATAACTCGATAGCGTCGTAAACAAAAGAGGATTTTCATTTTTTTTTAATCAGTAGTTAATATCGAGGATTATTTAGTGATTGTCCTACCATTTATTACTCCATTACTGATGAATACATTTTATTTTACACTGATGCACACTGGGTAAAGGTTAAAAAAATGTGAACTACGAAAAAAAGTATTTAGTTAGTTTTTCTGTGTTTTGTTTTTTTTTCAGGTGATTCGTCAACAAATGCAATGTAGAACTAAATTATTATATAATGCAAAAATAACTCTCCTACATTTCACGATATGTATATATTTATTTTATTTTATTATTTATTTTTTTTTGCAATTGTTAATTGAGCCTGTTTTTGGAGCATATGTTTTCTTTGTAATCCGGTTTTTATAGTGTAGTGTAGTCACTGAAAATACTTTTCCCCGGAAAAAATTGTGTTGAACAATTTACCGGAATTATTACACCGACGCCTTGTTTGTTTTCGGTACAAAATGGCTTCAGTGTATTTTGAAATTTCTAGCATTTTAAAAGTATTGCGATACTGAACTTGAGAATACGTTCAAAGGTCAACAAAAATTTTTCAGAGTTAATCAGAAATTTCTCTCTGGTGAGATTATTAAACTCTAATCTAAATCGTACAGATTTTGTTACATTAAAAAAAGAAAATGCTGCTAAATATTCAGAATCGAAAATTCGGCACTCCAAGAAGATCTGACCTCGGGTTTAATTAGACGCTTCCTTAATTGATTAATTGGACAGTGAAGAGTAACTTCAACATATTGATAATTTAGTTTTCTGATAGTGATTTGTTCTTTTAAGCTTCTAAATCACATAACTACCTTTTTTCTGCTACTTTGCAAAAAAAAAAAAAAAGTAATTAATTCACTTCCTTGTCCAATGTAGCTTGTCCTGACCTATTCAACTATGTAATAAAATTCTTTAGGATCTGTATCACTGAGAGTTTAACATTTTCATTTTATTTTCTATTATTAAAATTTTCCTCTGCCTATCACTTCCAAGAATATTTACCCGCAGGTTAAAGAACTGTCTCATCTCTTCATTCGTACTCAAGCTCTTTCAAAGGTCTTTTCTTCTAGCCTTAATCTCACAAATGTTGCTGCCAATTTCTCCCTATAAACAAAGCGAGTATCAACAGCAACTTCTTGTCTTGTCTTGTTTCGTTTCTGAAGCAGTCAGGAGTGGTTCGTGTCGTTAATTTGTACTTCTGCGTTCAATGTTGTCAGATCTTGTGCTCTTCTTGACTTCTGGAGCATATGTATGGTCTTAAAGGCTATATTCGGAGTTTATCAGGCAATTTTATCTTAAAATAAATGTGGTCACGCAGATTACGAATGACATCTGCAGTCCACTCTTGGTACTACTCTTCTCAACGCTAACCATCCTCTCTTCTCGATAAGGAACAATGTTCCTTTGCTATCTTATGGTAACATGAAAATTTGTACCAGCCGACGGATCAGACATCTGCAATTAATGATCATCAATTTCCTGGTACCATTTCCTCCCAGAGGGATCTGGGAATTTACTTTGTCCACAAGATAATTATGCCTGTTTAATCCGACCCTGATATATGTATCTGATTCTATATTAATAAAAATGCATCAATATTCATCTAATTAGAATCTGATATATGCATCCAATTCTACATCAAAAATGCATTAACATTCATTCAATTTCACCAACTGCAACTGCTTCTTTCCTGAAAGATCTGTTTGTTGATGAATATAAAAACTTCAATTTACTGCCGAAGTAAATTTTCATTTGCATTTTAAAATTAGTGTATGTTAATTTGCTTCTCGGAAACTTACCATATGCTGTTCACAGCAAAATCTAAAAGGTGTTCCCATAAGTGTCAATGTTTGAAAATAAGCAGTATATGGAAATGATGGCAGAAAGTCTTGCTGCTTATTAGATTGCAATATTTTTATAATTCATGCAACGAATTATAAAATTAGTCAGGAGGTTGGAAACATGCTGTGGTTTCCACCCTCCTAATTAATGTATTCAAGTTGTCGCCTAAATGATTTTTATATCTTTAATACTTATCTATATTTATATATAATATTTTATAAAATATAAATGTATAATTATAATAATATAAATATTTATATTTGAAATACATCTAATTATAGTGAAAAAAACTTTGTCAGATACAGAAACTTTAGGAAGAGTAACTAGTAGGGCTTTAATTTGTTGGGATCAATTTTAATTTAAATTTTAGAATGAAAATTTGAAATAATTTCATTCTAAAAGGCAAACGAAGATTCTGACATATTCATAGATCCTGTATATAAACCATTAAATAGTGTGGTAGATATGTAACACCAATCAAATTTTTGAACAATAAAATAAAAAGAAGAAACACCATAAATTTTTAAATATTCAGATTTGTTACAGAAAAACATAATTACGGAGGCTTACAGTAAACATCCCTCGAGTCAACGCAATCAATACAGTTGATCTTTACTTAATAAATAATTTATTATGACCAAAAATAAACGTCAGACACGTTTTAACTTAAATAATTGTAATACTCCAAAAGAAAATAATTTCAACTTCAATTTTCCTCCCGAAGTGTTGGTTAAAATCTTTACCAATTCATTACTGGAAATTGCATAACATTTTGCACATTTCTTTGAATCTAAAAACAAAAATAAAAAAAAGAAAGAAAATCGAATTCCTTTCCTAAATACTTTCAGTTATTTTTCGTTTAATATTTTTGATTGTCTTTCTAATATAGTTTCAGATCACTCTGCCCATATTCAACCAATAATGTTTATTATTTATATAATAAACATTATTTATTATATAAATAATTATTATTTATATAATAAATAATAAGCAACAGGTTAATAATAAATAATATATAGATTACATATAATTTATCTATTTATTTATTTAGCTAGTGATTATTATAAAATAACGGTGGACACGTAGAGATGGGATTTTCAATAAAGATTTGTGAAAATTTTATCCCTGTGTTATATTTCTAAATTAATAACTTTGCGTACCCCTTAACCATCAAATTCCGAACTAACTTTTTATTATTAAAAAAAAAAACTCCCTTATATACTGAATAGAATGCATAAAACCGCTTTTCGATAAAATATTTTATAACCACTCTTAACTACAGTTAACAGAAACTGGAATATTTCCAAACACGGCTAATTAAGTATTTCTTGCATTTCTCGGGTGGAGCTGTTTTTCACAGAGTTAACTATAAAGATTAGTCTCCGGTGGTTGATTAGCCTTAAATTTATGTATAAGGGACTTCCTAGAAATTCCTGTGATAACTCACCGTTAGCTCTTGTAACTAAGTTCTTAATTTATTGTCTGAAATTCAAAGTTGTTTTATCCACCCCGTGTAGGTACAAAACTATAAAAACTACAGTATGAACGTATGGCAATAATAACCCTAAGTGTAGCATTGTATACATTGCGATCTATTGAATCTTACTGACTAAATCTAGATTATTTCATTACTATTCTTATTATTTCATTTGCATTTAATGAAATTTCTATATATTTTTATGACATGCGGTATACTTTAATTTCTGCAAATATTCAAAGGTTTAATACTTGTATGTATTGTATTTTATATATAAAGAAGATTAAATTGCATAGCTTAAACAAATATGCATAAAAATCTTAATATCAAAATTGCCATGACCCTAAAATAAGCAATTCTAGAAGAAATCACTCTGTTTTTGTTTTTCTTTTTACTAAACTGTTTGGATTATGGAAATAAGCAATGCTCCCAAAGGCAAAAGACGTCCAAACATTACAATACAATTGGAATACAGCCGCTTGCAATTATAACTTAAACAGTAATCATTAAAATTAGAAAGGTTAATAGTATATTTATGAAAAAAAATATAAATTTCAATTTCCAAATCCTTTTTATGACGAAATCTGAGAATGAAGAACATTGTGCCTGTGGAAATATATATCACAATATATAAGAAATAATTCTTATATATAATTACATTATAGTATTATATCAATATATTATTGCTTAGTTATTCAAGGCATTTTTACACTAATGTATAAATAATTCTCTGTAAGAAATATCATTAGAATAACTTTTACTACGGTGTGGTTTTTCGATAAACTCGTATTTTATAAGAGGCAACAGCGAAACGCAGCAAATTTCGATTTATGAAATACTCTTGGTCCCCTGACTGTTTAGGAAGTAAAAAGACAGTATACAAAGCATAAAAGATAACTTCCGGTATAATGGAAGTTATCATCTTTCCATCCTTTTGTTTTTCCCAACAAAAGCCATTGTTGCATTTATTTGCATATTTTAAGGTCATCACAAGTACACTGATGCTAACTGCAATTTCGTGTACACTCTAAAAGAGTCTTAAGTGCAGCCCCTCTGAAAACATAAAATTGTGTGCACAGAACTACAGATTTTAGTTTTTTTTTTTATTTACAATCCTATTTAATTTTCTTAATATTCATTTAATTTATTATTTTAGTTTAAATTTTGTTTTATTAATTTTAGTTAAACTTTATCTTACTTTATTTTTTATCTTTTTTTTCATTTTTTTATTTTAATAAAATTTTATTTATTTTATTTTATTTGAATTATAAGTAGGAAGGACAATCACCAACTGGTATGGACCATTTCAAACTCAGAGGATTTAAACTTTCCTTGATAAGAATGAGAAGCAGAGAGCAGATATCGATGGGTTGGGATATTTGCTCTCTGTGGACGCTTACGACATGTTAGGTTTTAACCATTTCGTAAAGCAAGATGGATGAACCATATTGCGCGTGTCCTATTTGGAAATCTTTTCATACGTACAGAGTGATTAGAGATTGAATTCTAGAATATGTATTGTATAAAATAAATTTACTCCCACTATCGTTTTAATAAATTCTCTTACAAAATATTTGGCATCCTGATACACTTGCCACCGTTTTCAACCAATACTAACAATACCATAAATGCCAAATTTTCTTAAGTCATTTTTCACGATGCAAACAGGAGTTACTCAAAACTCCTTCAATCCTTTGATTTACAATTAAACATCTGTCCTACATTTTAACTAATGGAATCAACTGTAACCATCCATAATCACTTATAGTGTAATTCCTCTAATGAGGTTAAACAATCTAAGAAGAAAAAAATTACACGTTGGTCAATAACAAGGGTTATTTGAGATTGATGACTTAAGCGTGATATTTATATAATTAGTTTGATATAAATGCCATACCGCTCCTTTAGCAGCACACGGAACGTTGCCTCAAAAGTTTCTAAAATTTTTTGTTAGCCAAGAAATTTGCCATTTTTGATTATACTCATCTTTCAAATTTCACAATTCTCTTTTAGGGACTCTTAGTGGTCTACGAACCTTCCATCCGACTCGCTGGAAAAAGGGCTACAATATCCATAGCCACGTGATGTTATTCGTTCTATTTAAATCAAGTAGCGGTACTTCTGCAAGAGAATTCGCAATAAAAAGTATTTAGAATTAAATTTTGAATAAACGTGCTCGATTTCCATTGCTGTTTTCAATTCACGCTTTCTGATGGAAAACAAACGGACAAAAGAGCATGGAAAGTAACGAAATTTATTCAAAGAAAAATGGGAGGAGAAAAGAAAAGTTATGTTACCAAAAGCAAAGTGAAAACTCTAAAACAAAACTGGAAAAATGCCCCTTGTGGCAAACTAGGCACTGCGAATCCATATTTGCCAGAGGCATCTGCAGAAAGTCTCGTTTGTTTGTTTTCGAAACAGTCCATTCAGCTGCGAATGAATGCGTAACAAAGGAGGTGAACTGGCATCAAAGACAACCCAGTCTAAAGTGGAACATCGTAAGAAAGCGAATGAATATTATTCCCAGCACGAATGAGAGAGAGAGAGAGAGAGATGTGGTAAGTTTTCATATGTGGCAGGAAAGCAAATGATCATAGTTTCTTCTCGCGTTGAAGCTAAGTGGCCCAACACTCAAACGTGTTCAACTTCTGTGCAATTAGAGTTTGGTGATTCGTCTGACGTAAATTACTGTGGTGCTGTGAAAGTTTAAATACACTGTTTCAAAGAAATGTCCCTTCTGGTAATTATACTCCATCTTCCGCCATAAAAAAACAAGAAATGTGTCTACATGCCGGGTGCTCTGTTAATTCAATTTGAGAATACCGCAAAAGTTTTTGGCCTTCGCTGAAATGGCGATGGAAGGTAAAGCCACTTAACCGTCGTGACTTTACTCGAGTCTTCCTCAAGGCTCTCATCACGTATCAGCAATTGTAAAAGCTCACATTTTAGACGACGAGTCTTTATATTATATCGAAGAAAATGAACAATTTCGGTGCTGGAATAGCAATGTTGAATCACGATTAGAAAAACGCTAGTTGGGTGTTTTAAAAAAATCGGCAGTATTAGCAAGAATAAATGAATCCTCAAGAGTTTAAACTTGATAGAAACAGAAAACAAAGAAAAGTCTATAAAGATCCGAAAAAGGATTTCAATGCTGTATTGAAAAAAATGGACAAAACTTTATCAACAAAAATTCACACCATTGAAATCCATACCATATGCTGTTTGTCCGATGGCATTTCCTGTCAATGAATGACCGATGAATTGGATATAAAGCCTACTGTGATCAAGGCAAGTGGTCACGTCGCGTGTACTGTGGTAGATGCAATATTAGAGATTTGGTTTCGTCGTAGTCGTAAGTGTATACCAATTACCAACCCCCGAATATGAAGAGGATCTACAAACGGTCATGACAACTGCTACTCTTGTTATGGTGGATATATCAAAGTTTAAAAAGTCGGAGGATCGAAAAGCTGTATTGTCCCAACGTACTATCCTCCGTACACCACCAAGTGAAGCTCTGCTAATTTCTAATCCATTTTTCCAAGAAGAAGCTTCAGAATTGGATGATAAATCTGATAAACAGGATAACTGGAATTACACCTCAAACGTATGTTCAAGTAAAATGTCTCATTTCACTAAACAGTAAGAATTATGACTTAGGGACTTGGGTCTAACCAAATCCATTGAAAACTAACATCTCATTTAAACCTAGCTTGTTAGTTTAAAAATTACGAACAAATGGGTTGATTCAGGCAAAACTGGGCATTTTGTCCGAAGATCATCGATCAGATTCTACCAGGTATGTCCTGGTGGAATCTGACCGAATTGGCAAGAAGTCCCAAGGAATTTTGAATGAAATTATGATGAGCGAAGAAGCGAGAAGTAGCTACGAGCTGTGTGGAATAATAGTACTCTATTTCTATGAATAAACGATATCCAATAATGCGATATCATTATTCTAAATCCCAGTTCGATTTCTGACTGGGTCATTCAAAATAAAACGTGTAGAGTATCATAGAGTGCAGAGACAGCAAATAGATTAGTGTCCAAGGTATCCTTACTACAGTAACGGAGAAACAACCAGTCTGCAACCATCGGATGTAGAAGGGAAGCATAACATCACGCGGATGATTTAGCATGGTTTTAAAGAGCCCAATTCACGATTTTCTCAGAGAAACATAATTTATAAGTAATATTATCTTGTACGATGTATTTCGGCAAGGAACTGAGAATAACTTAAAAACACAGGGCTTCTTAAAATAAAAGATTTGATAATTAACTTCCAGGACTCAGTCAGTTTGCTAGATTGAAATTTCAACGTCTGGTTTTCTTTAAATTCACATAAAATCGCTAGTAAAGCTGTTGAAAATTTTTAAAGGCATTTAAAATGACCGCCTCTTTCTATGGTTTTTTTTTTTAATTTTGAAAACGGGATTCGAACACAGTGCAGAAAGGCATTTATCTGTGCCACAGTCGGTGGGTTTTATATAATAAATTCGTGTAATTATGCGGAAGAAGATTATTTAAAGTATCATTCTTCTGACTTCAAATTAATCCCTTCAGTTTGTTCCTATCTGAGAAATTTATGAGGATCAGCATCTCCGCGAAGGGCGCTACAAGGGGTCACGAGGAATTCAACACGTCTCTGTACATGTATTCTCTTTCGAGGACACTGAACCCGAACAGCACCGTGAAAACAATCCATGTAATTTCATTACATTCTCTGCAGTCAGTCCGGCCTTGGTGAAGAATAAGACGAAACCGACTGATTAATTCTGACAGGAGACCTCTGAAGCGAAAAACAATAAAAATAAGGTTCACGTAATATGCTTGTAAAGACATGTAAATACACAACTGGTGACACATATTGGAGTTCGAGAAATGGAGTTTAGTTTAAAATATAAAGTGACACCATAGATAAAATATTTTCTCGTTTATGATGCGTAATACAGTCTGTTTCTCCACATTCGAGACAAGTCTTTACACTGGCAATGAAATGACACTGTCTGGCAACAGGATTTTAGCCTCGACATTTTAGCCACGAGCAGTGATAGTGAATCACTATATAATAATTGAATTTGTGTTGTAATATTATAGAGGCATTATACGAACATCATTGTTCTCCAATTATCCTTCCACCTCGACTGCTGTGATAGAACCTGAATTTAAGATGGAGGCGTCAAATTCCAACTATGTTGGCTTTCATAAAATACGCTAAACCACGTGATAAGTTTTAAATTAGATTCACCGGTAAATCCGTATTTCTTTTCTTTTTACAAATTTTTGATCATATCAGTCCCAATATCTCAATTAAAATGGCGATGTTTCTGAATCCTTTACTGAATTCAATCGTGTCCATTTTAATTTAGTGCTAGGAACTCGCAAGGTCAAAACATTGTTAAAAAATTATCTTGACTCATTACCACATAATTTCCTTCTCAAATCAAAATGGGATTCGAACCCATAAGGTGTGAAAGACCAGCGATCTTAACTTCTGTGCTAACCGCCAAGGTGAGTTGATCAGAAATGGCAGAAAACATTGCTATATCAGAACTGGAGACGTAATGCCTATATGAGGTTGATCGTGAAGGAATGGAAGGTTGATTTCTGCTGTAGAAGATTCGGTTCGACAATTTTGTTAAGGTTAGGAAAGCTTTACTAATGACGATAAGATATTTGTGTCTTGAGAGAATGTGATGAAGACCTTGGGGTCCTGGCTCGTCTGTTCCCCAAGGAACAGACGAAGAGCCATTTAATGAATAATCTATAGCCTATGTTCGTGAAAGTACTGTAAAGGTTGACGTAGACCAGGAATTCCTGATGACCCTAGCAAACCGAACAGGGATAAAATTTCTGGTTACATTATGGGTGAAGGTTCTTATCTTCTTTGCCATATGTTTGTGAACTCAGTCCAGGTTCTGATTTTTTTGTGCTTGGCGTCCGTATCATGGTTGGATATCGATTCCGAGTATTCTGGAGGATAGTTCCTGTAGATGTAGTAGAAGAGCCAGAGTTTACAGAGAGAATATCAAATGAGAGCGTACCGGTAATCATTTGCAAGTATATGAGATTTAGGAGCAGCACAGCGCTCTGAGTTTGTTCCAGGTGTCTAACAAATAACGACCGTCTGAACTATGGAAGCCAAGACACCTGCATGGTAGGGACGAATACTGCCTTTATAAGAAGTCAAAATAAATTCTGCCTTCAATATTTCAGCCTTGTCTGGTTAAAGGTGATGCCAGGCCAATGTCGTATTTTCTTTTTCATTGATTGGCGTGCATTGGTGGAAAGCGAATCTATCAACAAAGCTGATAGTCTCGCAAGATTCGAGAGAATATGGTCAGTCCTGATTTCAATCTTGGTCTTAGATGAATTTTACAAGGAGGAGAAGATCATCGCCCTAATATTCCACGTAATGGGACCAAGTACAGAGCCTTGGAGATAGTCCCTTATCATTTCTTCCTTAATTGTATGGAATTTGGTTTGTGCAATAACCAAAATGTTAGAAAAATAACTTTATATCCATTTGAAAATTTCTTAGGTGCAGTTTTCCTTCCTCAATTGGTTGTACTACGATCATAATCATTTGGGAGATGGCTAATTTCCCTGGACTACCAAGTAATAGAGAGGGAAAGCCTAGAGGTCCACTTACATACCAATCCCAATCTTGCACTGCGATTTCGGAAAGGTTTTCGTTCCTTGCTGTTTCTATACTTCATCCTTGTTTTCTCGGAGCATTAATTTAGACAGAAAATTCTCGGCAATGCAATGAAGTTCTACGAAAGCCTAAAATGACTCCATTAATAAAATGCGAACTATGATTCCACTGTTCCAATGGTATTTAAGATGCAAAGGTAAAAAGTTCGTTTGTTTCCAAATGTAATCCTGCATAGTAACTGAGAACAATTTTGTCTGAGTTTACGCTACAATTTACTTGTACCATGGAAAAGCGCTTGCTGTAAATCAAATTTTCATTTTCATTCCAATTTGATTTACAGCAATTACGGATCTTTTATCAATATGATAAAATTTGATTTATTATGCAACTTTTGAATATTAAATTACACTTATCCAGCGAAAGCCTGTTAATATAACTTGAATTCTAACCAACTATCAGATCTCAGGTTATGATTATACGCATGGTCAGCTCTCTTTAATCTTGGCCACGTACCATACCAAATCGCAGACTGAAATCCTGCAGGGATTATTGCACAGTCGTCAGCGAATAATTTGGAGAACAATTTCCAGCCAATCAACAGCAGTGGAATTTAGATAAGGAACAGTCGCAGCCGATATGGATGACACTATGAAAGTTTAGCGGAATCCGTGGTGGTTTCTGGCGTACTAAAAGCTGCTGGATATCGCTGACGAGATATACAGACCGGAAGCATATACGTACAACCACGTAAACATAAATGCTGGTTGAATAGCGCTGTGGAAAACTCCTGCACACACATCGCGTTATTCTCTTAAAATCCTGAAGAAAAAGAAACCATATCAACTATTCTAAAAAGGAAGGTCTGAATTTAACTAGCAAATCAAAATTATTTGTGGCCATGTTACTAATAAGTTGAAGCCAAGAAATTTCACTAAGGGATGAATAAGGTCTGTTTTGGACAGTACCCAACATCCCCCTTAGATCGAGTATTCGTATAACGTACTTCATGTTACACTGCGCTCTTGGAACACAAGCTTCCATGATGCTCCCTTACTGCAAATGCCATCGCTTAAATCTGAAAGTCCACACTTCAAAAAAGAATGGAGTGTTAAAGTAGTCAGTTGTATTTTCTCCTTTAAGGAGCTGAAACGATGAAATCTCTTCACAAGGCAATGGTCGGAGGTAAGAATAAAAAAATCAGCATATATAGTAGGCGCACAGTTGTCAGAGATGGAAGACTTTCTCAGCACCATAATCTATCATCTTGAACATAAATTTTTCGCCCAAATTCTCGATGCATATTCTACGAAGCGTGTTCTACTTTTTTTCCCTCAACCTTTGGTTTTCACTGGTTCTCGTAATAAACCATTCGCCAGTGAATCCTCCTTTTTTGTCACCTGGCCGTAACATTCAGTTATTGTAATTCAGAACTGATAATTACTACTCGTAATATTCAGAACTCATAATTGAACCCATTCAATTATGAGTTCCTTTCCACCTGGTCGTGACGTTTGGAACCTTTCAATTCTCTTCCGCATTCTTTGGAGTATGCAGATAAAAAAATCCAGTTTTACACGAATCTTAGCTTAAATTTTATTCATAAGCTAAAAATATTCTGTTATAAGAATTCTCAATTGTATTTAAAGTCTCAAATAGATCGCAGTACAAAATAAAATGCGTTTTTGCTACTTATTCTGTTAAACAAGAAATGGGACGTCAACACACGTAAAATCGATTTTAAAAAAAGAGACCTATCGCTCTGACAGCTTCCAATTAATATTTTAAAACAACTATTTCAATGGAATCTATACTTGAAAGACAGCAAAAAACGTGAAAAAAATTTCTCTAACTAAAAGTCATGTCACTGTAGGACCTACCTGACATATTCTATCAAGACGCTTTTCAAAGCTAATACTTGGTCTCTGACATCCCCTATAACGTAAGCAAGCGCAGGTGGAAACAAAAGCTGTCCTTCACCTGAAAAATTTATTCTGCCTTCTACCAGTAATTGCATTTCTCATTTTTTTTTTTTTTTTTTTCATCTGCAAACCTTTATTCATCTAGTCAATTCTGATTTTTACAAAGAGCTCTCCAAGACGTTTTAGAAATGATAAATTTGCTTTTGATGCACTTCTTCACATTAAAAATTGTGGAGAAGTAGACTAGTAAATAACTAAACTTAAATTATGAAGTGTAAGTTATTTACTAAGTCGTCTAAAATAAAGACATCCGTTTGATTTGTGGCATGGTCGAGTAGTAATTATGTAATTTTTGCTGCTCTAATCCTACAACATCCCCCCCACACAAGTTTCCATATGCCACCAAGCTGGAATAATATCGCTTAACATTGTTCGACAGGAAATATCCTTTAGAAATATGCCCGCATTAAACTGAAAAGTAATTTCCTGTTCGATCAACCGATTGGAACTCAAAACTATTTTAGATAAATTTTGAAGCTGCAAAAGTCATCCACATTTCGACTTACCAAAGCATGGCGTAAAGGGTGTCTCAGTAGGGGATACAAATTCCATAAATCATGTTCTCTTGCAAGGGAGCGATGACAAGCGAAATCCACTCTAGATATTTTCGATAAAAAAATAAAAAAAAAACTACTATCAAGAATACGACTATATTCTCAAACTAACGTTCTGTTGTGTTTATTTGCAACCACATTTCAGGTGTGATACTAAACGAAATGTGGTCCTGCAGAAAGATTATTCATGGTACTTTAGAAAGCTTGAATAAACATTTTTTAAAATTTACTGTGTTATTAAATTTATTTCAATGCGTTATTAATATGCATTTTTAAATTTGTCATGAAAAATGTATTTTTTTTACAATTTTCCCAATCGATCTGTACATATCCACATGACAATAAACACTAAATCAAAGAATATGATTTATCAGATTATCTGGAACTTCCCACAAGCACATCGAAGTCATTCCTCCTGGATGAAAAGTCATTAAATTACACAATGCAGGCTGAATATCACTTACCTTTATTCCTGCAATGTGTTACGTACTAACCTGGGTTTGACATTTCCTATTTCAGCAAATTACTGTACGTAACATTATGTTGAATAGCGAATTATCTACCCGTGTGTCCAGCTTTAAATTACCCGAATCGAATAAGGGCAGCAAGTGCTTTTAATTTTCTCCTTTAACTGTATCCAACAATTCTCTTAAATATCTCTGTACGCACCATTAAACTGCTAGTATACCAGGCATTAAAATAAATCGGAGATACACAAATCACTTGGAAATCGGATATCCTATCGCAGTAGACCACTACGCTGGTGCGAAAGACAGAATAAATTTATCTACATTTCCCGAAAAGAAATGGGATGCAGGACTGAAACAACTCAAGCAAGCAAATGAGGAAATCGTTTTACCGTTTTTTAAGCTACTGAAGATGAAGAGAAATCAAAGACAGACTCCAGATTTATAGTTAAACGATAAAAACAACCTTTGATCTAAAGAAAAGGGCAGACAGAAACTTCCGAATTCAATTCAGATAAAAAGATACATTGTCACCAATTTATTTTTTAAAGTTCCCTTATTTTTAGATACTTCGCAGTTTATCTTACTTTATTCAGCGGTACAATTGAAAATCAATAATCATTCATTTTGGAATAAAATAATACAGGTTGATCGAGAAAAGTCGAGAAATTGGAGCAAATCTCTCAGGCCAGGATAGGGTGCCTATACAAAATATATCCTAAATAATATACACTTTTTAAAATAAAATTGAAACAATATATGAAGCTAAAATGAAATAAAATCACAATTATCAGTTTAACATTTGTGTAATAGATCTGCAAGATCTGCCTACTTCAAATGAATATTAAAAGAGAAACAATAGACTCGGCCATGGCTTTGCAGCAGCGTTGTTTTCTCGTTGAAATTTACTTTTTGAACAGATATTAAAAGCAAGAAAGACAAAAGATTAAAGACTCATGGATGTGACTACAAAAATCAGCCATTTGGACAATTCTCTTTATCTAACTGCGCCAGATTATTTCCAATGGGTTATAGCAAGGAAAGTGCTTTTGAAAATAATCTACGTTTTTTAAAAATTTTTGCTGAATAAATACCTATTGTGATTTATCTTACTTGCCCAAGTTTAATAAACTAGGTTTTTCATTTTCAAAAATGATCTGTACTTTACACGCCATGCAATAAACAAAATTTTGAATATCCTAAATGTTGGCTCACTTGTGAGAGTCAAATCAGGATAATTTTTTTTTCATGAACTTTATATTAATCCTGCAGTCTTTACGAAGTTAAAATTTGCCTTTGAAAACTACCAAATTGTCAGTAAACATGAGAACAAACCTGTAGTTGAAATGAAACAGCTAAAGTTTTTTTTTTCTTCTTCTTAAATCTAAGCTGGATAAAGGATATCAAATCAGGGATATATATAGAATACAAAATTCTCTTTTCACGGTACGGACTACCACAGGAAGAAATCCCTTAGCACTAAGACATCGCTAATTACATTCTGTAATACCTGTAATTACGTTCACGTAATAACCCAGCCCCATTTACTGTAGTTACGTGGAGTGAATACATTCGTCTTTAACTATCACAAAATGGTTTCGTGTGATGTTTTCGAGCATCCCAATGACAAGCGTGTTATAAATTATACCAGAAACATAACATTAGTATGATAGAACAGATATCTGATGCAAATTATCAGGAAGTCTAATTTCTTCACGTTTCTCCCAAATGATTAATACGATTTTTGTCTGATGTCTATATTACGATATCTATACTGGAAAAAACTGATGACGCATCTGTATACATCTACGCATGTGCAGACATAAACATGCACATAGTAATTGAGCACAAACACGTATAATGTGTGTATAATGCAGTACTTGTGGTTTTTTATAACAATGGGGAGGACTATACCCTCTTGGGCCTTTATTGGGGAGCGTCAGTGGCTTGGTGGGAAATAACTATGGCCCCTAAAATTTTTCTTATTCAGTCGTGTCGATTCTGCCAGGTTAATGTTATGATCTAGACATGCGCAGTAATAAAAGTGTATTCTTGCCTTAACAAAACGGCAAGTGTCGCAAGTTTAGAATAATCACTACAATTCCGGGATTGAATGAGGCAACCTTTACATTTATTCCATTTGCTCACCTATTACCTCAAGTATAATAGCTGAAGGAATTCCGATTACAAGTTTATCTACCAAGCAAGCCAAAGAGGAAGTCGTAGCGTGATACTGAAAGCATACATTTCCAGTAAGAGGGGTGCTCGCAGGCATGGCACTAATTAAATCCAGCACAGAAAGGAGCTATTCGTAAATTATTTAGGCACAACTACCAAAGAGCCGGCCAACATTTAATCTTAATTCACGGGACTTTCTTTCTATCCGGCTGCAAAGAAAGTTGACAGCGTTGGACGTTCCTTTTACTTTGTATTTTTTTGGAGACTTGTTTAGTTCGATGAAACATGTCTTTTTTTTTTTTTTTTTCACAGCTACAAAATGCGAAGTTATAATTAAACTTTGATCAGGTGGGAAACAGACTGTCTATGTAGAAAGAAGAAAAATTCCCAATTAAAACCTTAGTATTAATATTACTAAATGAAATGCCCTCAGTACATCCTCATGTACTGATGGCATTTCCATTCGAATTCCATTATTAATTCCATTCGAAATATTTAGTAATGTCCCATCCAACATTGTCTTGTTTTGTTCTAAATACTGACAAGACGATGTTGGAAGAGAAGTATCTTCGGGTACGTGGAAAATCTGATGAATTCTCTTGAACTGGATAATTTGAAGCTAACTAATGACAACTCAAAGAATCAGGTAGAGGAATCGTCAGTCGAGCTGGAACGAATGCAGTCTGAGGAATTAAAGTGTGAGACAGAGTCTGTTCATCTGCATGTTAATGAGGAAAATCGCCTGTTTGAGAGTAACACGTTTCTAACATACAGTAATGAGATTATCGAATCAGTTAGGGATTATTCGTCTTGAACATTCTCGTTTAATGAATGCTAATGAACATCTGGTCTCAAATAATGAATCAATATAGATGAAATTGGAAGAAATTTACGGATGTGTTGGTTGGTTAAACTGTTTGGGTGCGTCCAATGGGGCTAGTGCTGGCTCATTAAACATTTCGATATCCAATGGACCTGATATTTCATTCAGTGAGCTGGTTAAATTGGGTACGGTGGGAATTCACAAAGGGCCTATCTCATTGTCAGGACGGTCTGAGGATTAAGATGACTTCCCTCTTAAAACCAGTGGTGGAGCTAAGAATGTCTTGATTATATCTTAATTAATTATATTATGCCTTGAAACTAAAGACTAATCTAAAAGTTAGGGTTAGGAATCTTCAGGAAAATATCCGAAGTACCTTATAATTTCTGCTATGGATTTTGGCAGCTTCTGAAGCTCATTGGACCTTGACTTGAGTTTCTGCTGTGCTATTAATAAGATTTGAATAGAATGTATGGTATATGCAGTAAGTAAGGACACTAGAGTCATTGCTGCTTTTGTTTAGGGCTCAACTGTTTATTACCCTCATGGACTTAGTGTGCTTGTATTTATTGTACAGAACTCACTGTACACTTACTGTAGGCAATCGAAGAGAGATGTATTTTAAGCCGGCTCAAGCGAATTAAATGAGGGGATTAACTGAGGGGTCGCTGGTAAAATTTTTGTTTAAAATTTGTTTGAATTTAATTTCTGTAATTTTTAAATCTTATTTCAGTAACTTTGTGCAATTCGTTTCAGTAATTTTTTAAATTAATTTCTACGATTTTTGTTAAATTTAATTCTTAAAGTTTCTAAAATATTTCTGCTAAGTTAAATTCTTTCCGGTAGCATAATTTTAACTTCACTAGTGAATAAAGTTTCGGTAATAGTTTAATTTCTGTAATGCTCTGTTAATTTAAATTCTGTAGTATTTTGAAAATTTACATTTTGCAATCTTTCTCAAGTTCAAAATTTACCTAAATAATGGTTGTTACAAGGTCCACTTTCAATACATCGTACAAGGACATCATGAAAAAAAGAAATTCATGGATTAAATGTAGTTTAAAAGCAGTATTTTAGTTTTAGACAGTCCGTGCATCCTGCACGTGTATTGTTATGTAAGACTCGTGAAAGTGGTATCGCACGTGGTAAGCGTACATATATAGAGAGATTATGGAGTGAGATGTGTTCTATAAAGTTATAATTTAATAATTAATTGATAAGACGATAACTTAACTTTCCACTTCAGTTAATCATAGAATTGTTTTTTTTTTTTTAAATCAATTAATTTTAAGAAAAAAAAAATAGAATGCACCTTATCGGATGTTTAGACTTACTCAGAAAATGTTCAATTCAAGCATGAAACGTTGGTCCCTGGAAAGCTTTTAAGATTAATCACAGCTTCCCCCGCCAACCACAGAAATCTATTTCTAAAAATGAAAATATATTTTGCTACAACGAAAATTCGGATTGAAGCCAAATTTTCAACTTATATTCTGTTGATATCGGGGAAATTTTCAGGTCCAGTTATAATTTCACATCTCCCCCTTCTCCTAGAAAAATATATTTTTGCATTAATCGACAAGAAAAATGCGGATTGCTACCAAAATTTCAACATATATTTTGTTGGGTGCAGGGATGGTTCTGAGTTCAATTTCATAGCATTTCCTCCCCAGTTCCCCCTACAGAAATATTACTGTAAATTTGGAACAGGAGCTCTGATCCATTTCAATATTTTAAGCTGACTTAGAATATTTTAGGAATCTTTGTAACATTTTTTCATGTTGGTGGGTTAACTTATTTTATTATAAATCATGAATTATTACTATTTGCTAAAGTGCCTAAGGCAACGTGCACATTAAATAAATTGTTTGTAATAAAGATAGATAGACCAGAACCACGGTGTGTTTGCCGGGAGCAACAACTGATGACATTACCAAATGATTGTCAGATTTTATGGAGAGTAAAGAGAGCATTATTATTCATGTGGGGATTAACGATATTAAACGAACACGACCTGGCAATTTGTTGAATAAATAGAGGACCATGCTGAAAGAGTGTCACAACTTAGGCCAGAATTCGCACGTGTCTGCAATTCTGCCCAGACACGGTAGAGGGATTATATGGTGAAAGCCTTCCGGATTAACTGAAAGAGGGAGGGTATCTGCAAGACTTTAGGGGGAAATTTTTATCTGTGTGGCCCGTGCTCATAGGTGGAGGGAATCTTTTTTGTAGAGACGGTATTTATTTGAACAAAAGTGGTACAAGGGTTTTTACCAGTATCACTAAGGTTACCTTAAGAGTTGAGGGAGACTGCTAGTTGGTGGGCGGGGATAAAAGAGCAATATAGACTTGCGTTTATTTGATGATATGGGTGAAAGAAATGCTTGCGCACATCTTAAGAATTCTTGTTTGTTGCCGCAACAACCGATGTTGGCAAGACTTTGAGGATGGCAACGTTTCAAATGAGCCGGAAGATACAGCTACGTAAACAAGCCTAAACTTCAAGGGTCAGGGTAGTATATTATAGAAGAATACTTAATCTTAACTGTGCACACAATTAAATCGTGAATTTTAACTCCTGGTTAGAACAACTGCTGTCATAATAGGGCTAACATAAACGCGGTGCCACCCAGAAATTGAGGATGACGATTTCCACTATGGCATGTATAATGTATTTAGGAAAGATAAGGGAGAATGAATATATTACAATTTTGGAATAGCTTTAAAGCAATAATCGCAGAAACCATGAAGGCATATATATATATACTTAAGAAAGTATAGCACACGAAGGATGCCGGGATGGATGAATAACGAGTTGGTTATTCGGACAGATCAGAAAGAGATAGCATGGTTAATTACAGAGCAGTGAAAAGTACTGAAGCCTACAAGAGTTACAAGTTGATTAACGGTACTGCAGATAAGGTTAGGATGGTCAAGGCTGAGTATGAGAAAGCGCTGCCTATGAGAACAAGAATGGGAGCAAGGAATTTTTCATGTACATGAATGCAAAGAAGAAAACGAATTGGATGGGACAATTGTGTAGGGTGTGGGAAAGTCTTAAATAACCCAGCTAATACTGCTGGTGAATTGAATAGGTACTGCGTATCAGTCTTTACTGACGAAAGACGATGAGAGGTTCTGCAAGTTAGGCTGAGATATAAAATTGGTGATTTTGAAATTAGAGATGGCTATTTATTAGAAAACTTTCGCGCTTAAAAGCAAGTAAGGCTTCTGAGTTGATGTCATATACACAGTAATTTTGAAGGATGCGGCCAGAGCGGGCATTAAACCAATCAGGTTAATTATAGGGGCATCATTGAATTCGGGAGAGAATCCTTTGGATTGGAGGTGCGAATATATCGCCAATTCATAAAGGCGGTTCTAAGAGTGAAGTCAGTAACTAGAGACCAATTACCTTGACTTCAGTGGTTAGAAAATCTTGGAGGCTATGATTAAGAGTGCAATCGAGGGACATTTAGCCAAAAATGGCATCCAGAAGACACACAACATGATTAAGAGAAAATCTTGTTTAACGAACTGAACTTAGTAATCTATTTTGACACAGTTACTCATGAAGTGGATTTCAGGAAAAAAATTCGACATAGCTTATTTGTATATAAAGCACTTAATCCAGTCCCTCACGAGAGGTTACTGTAAGTTGGAATGTGTTGGGATTACTGGAAAAATTTCCTAAGATTGATCACAAGGTTGTGATTAATGGATATTCTTCAGATTGGTGTAACGTCAGGATTGAGGCTTCCAAGGATCGGTTCTTGGATCACTGTTATTCCTGATTTTCATAAACGACATCGACGAAAGGATAGAGGTTATGATGCCAAAATTTGCAGAGTCGTTAAGAATAGTGTCAATCAGCGCATTTAACATAAGTTAAATGCATTTTGTTGCATTTAACCTATGTTAAATGCAACAAAATGCAAGGTTCCACTTGAAAATAGCTTATTTGTTTGTTGTTGGGTTTAGAAGCATCGGCAACTAAGGCCATATGCTCCATGTATTTTGTGTGTAAACTGCGTGTTTTCTGGGGTAGATTTTCTGTTTTGCTGGAGACTAAAACCCCGGGTTTCCGGGAGAAAAATCCATGCTACCCTCGCCTCAGACCAACTAACTCAGCTACGTTGTGAAAAAAATAAAAATTCCTCCCGTCATCGACGGAATTCGAACTCAGGTCTCTTCCATCAGGTGTGGGGAGGACACGAAGGCCTTGGGAAATAGCACCTCAAATTTCCTTATACATTCGTGGGCTGAATTAAAAACATCAGTGAATAAAGGAATCTGGGAATTATTACGATACGGACAGGTACAAAGTTTTCTCAGTGAAAACAGACGGCGATGAAACCCCTCGGGTCCTATCGATGATACAAATGTATATCCTCTAGAAATAGAGAGGCCATAATCTCACTTTATAAAGTAACTGTAAGACTACATTTGAAATTCTGTGTCCAAGAATGGAGACCTCATCTGAAAAATACATTTACGTTCTCGAAAGGGTCCAAAGAAGGGCAACTCAGCAAAAGGGCGACCGTAGGAGGAAAGACTTCGATTATGTGGGCTACAGAGCTTCGTAACCAGGCACCTCAGTGGGTACCTGATTCAAATTTCGGCAAATTACTTTTATTGGGGGAGTGCAGTAAAAACCTGCAGCTTCCTAGCACTCTATGGCTAATACTAATACAAAATTTGAATTTAATGGATATGAATAATTTTTTTCATTCGTGATATTTTATGGACTATATGTTTATCTGCCCAGACTGATATTACAATACCCTTGAGAATTTTTATGATTGGATTTATTATGGAACTAATAAGCAAATTACCTGTTATTTACTCCAAGGTCTTAAAACTCAGAAGCATTACAAAATCCCTTTTCTATGACGATGAACTAGGTTACAACATGAATATTTAAAACATGATATTTATGCGTAAAAGGTTGCCGAAAGCTTAGAATAACCATGCGATTTTTGCAATCCTCTTATGCAAAATATCAGGCTTTTAAATATTCATGTCTTAACCTAGTTCACTGTCGTAAAAAAGTCATTCTTATAAAGCTCCTATTATACGAAAGCCTAGAAATAAATCATAGGCAAGTTTCTTACTGATATTCACGACCAATGTATCGTTAACCAATTAACTAAATTTGCTACCTGTTGAGTCTAAAGTAATGGACTCATTTCTTCATGTGGTACGGCCATATAAGCAACTCTTAAGTGTAATGCACCCCCCCCCCCCCCACTCTCTGGGTTTAAAAGTAGCGTGTCACAAAATATAGTTTCATGTTGGCTTTTTGAAAATATCCATTAGTAAATTCAATTTTTCTCTATTGCTCTTATGTTTTGTCTCTTCCTCAGTACTTAACAATATTATTATAACCATACAGTAAGAATTCATCAGAATTATGTAATAAATATTGGATTTTCGTATTTAATTATTAAATTCTTTTTGTTTCTTTGTTACACTTTGGACGGAGTCCAGCATCCAGCTCATGGATTGCTAAATCATTGTTCTTTCCTTGGTATGCTCTAATGAAATTGGCCGAACTCCACGAGCCAGTGGTCAAAAAAGAGGCTGACAGTCCCCTGTGAGCCTCCAGCCTAAAGGGCAATCATAACAGGACTCTACGGCATTAAATTACGATACATGAACACTACCACATTAAACAGCTTTTACTACGAAAGGTAAATCCACACCTAGGCGATTTATCCGATGGGCCTGAACCGTCTATACTACAGAAATAAATAACTCTTCTTACAAAGATAATTATAAATATATATAAGTGAGTTATAAGCTTTTAGGGACCTATCCATAACATTTTTACCAACTTTAAGTTCGCAGGTTCGATAACTGACATTATTTACCATCAGTGCTGCTTTGTTCTCATTCGATCTTAAATATTTTCAAAATTTTCCTATTCCTAATCTTCACGTCAGTGACAGTCGAATATTTCGATAAATTTAAATTTTAAATAACAGTTTAATATCTCTATTTTAACTTCGCTGTCAAGTTCGTAATTTGACTTAGAGAGTCAAACAGGATTTATTATATGAAATTTCTGATCCACTGTGTTCCGATGAAGAATAATATTCAATATCTCATCCTAGTCGCCGATCAGTGGTCCACCTTACTCTCGTTTCCAGTCATACGTGATATAATTATCTTGATTTACCACACCTACAAAGCAGAACTTCTAAATATATCCGACGCATCTCCTTCACTGACTGTATTCAGAGGTGTGGCTCAAATAGTGGATGAGTTGCCCTTTCTGATATCGACTGAAGTTATATCCGAGAGTTTCAATCTGGTTATAAAACTCCATGTTTCTAGGAAGGCCTACTGCACGCGAGCAATGCATTTGCGATCATCCGGAATTAAATTCAATCATTTAATGAACGAGGGCTTTGAAGTTTTTCCCAGATACGACCTTTTTTTAACTCTTTTTTTTTTTTTTTTTTTTTTTTTTTTGAGGTAAGTAATCTGTAAAAGAAAAGCGCTTTTCTTTCTCATAGTCGACACCGGAATTAAATTTGGTGCCTTCTCCGCTCTATTCAGAAGTTGAGTAATAAATTATACTTTGCTTTATCTGGACACTATCAGTTGATCTTCTCAAGGAAGAAATTCGATCTATGTTAGTCTACAGAGTAGATTTCATAGAAAGATCGCAAAGCCCTAATGCTAAAAGTAATAATTTAAGTTTATAAATGTTGCAGAAGTCTTCTGGCATTGAGAGAATCCTTTAAATAAATTACGAACACCTCAGAAAGGAATAATTTCAAAAAAGAAGAATCTATAATTAATAAAAGGTTCCTCTTTTTTTCCCAACAGGTTTTTCCCATCTTTATCCATTTTTGTCATCCATTATCCGTTGTTTTAATCTAATTACTTTTGCAATAATCAAATTTTTTTTGTCGTTTATCATTTATTCAATTCATCTAAGGAATTTTTCCGTCCGTTATCCATTCTTTACCCGAAAAAGTGTTGTTTACTTCCGTAAACAATGCATTAACAGTGACCATGGAATGTTTTCCATGGCCGCTGTTAGATGAGAAGGCATTACATTGCTAGTTGCCGTTTTCTGACAAGTAAATAATTTTGCCTGAAACCTATCTCTATGCCTTCCTGCTGAAATGTGGTGAGGATCAGAGATCTTAGTATCAGAGTTTATCAAAGTATTAATTACGGTGATCAGAGTACCCACTAATAATTTGCGTTTAGATCAATTTAAGTTTGATTAGTTTTCTTATTTTATCTGCGTGATGCGGTCTTGAAACTCTGAGCTGAGGATCGAGCAAGAAAAGGTCATGAAATTCAAATAATAAATGTGTGTTACGACATTAATTAAGAAACAAAATTATTATAAGACAATCAGAAAATACCTCTAATACTACAAATTTTCCATGAGAATCGATTCAGAACATTATTTTACTTCTGTTGCCTTTATACATGTTGCGAGTGGCATTTACAAATGCTATCAATTGACAATAATGTATTCTTTCATTTCAAGCAATATTTTAAAAAAATAATAATCAGAATTATTACAACGAACAATGGATTACAAAAATATTTCATTTAATGAAAGCCGGATTATTTCATGACCTCTCTTGATCGACAATGGCGCCATCTTAAGGAAGGTAACAGCACTAATAATTCGAAATTCATTTTAGTACTACATTAATGATTAATTTTAATAACAATAGTTATTAAGAGGGTATTAAATTGAATTAAAATTAATTCATTTGTTTCTGTAGCTATTAATAGCTACAGAAAAAAATCTGAGGAGGTTATTACTAATCGAATTTGGTTAAAACGTATGCATTTCATTTCAATGGTCAACAAAGTACATATGAACGCGGATTTCAGATCATTTCGCATAACAGAGGCAAAAAAAACCCCTAGTTTTATCCCCTCTATTATACAGTCAGTATGGTATGTGCACTTTTCTTGATGGAGCGGTAACTAATGGCTGGTATTTGCAACTCCTTCAAGATGATCTAAATCCTTCGGTTATTAGTAATAAATCTGTACGAAATTTTCTTCGGTAAGATGGAGCACAACTTCATAAAACGAATATTGTTTCAGATTTTCTTTTTGGAGTCTAAAGAAACCTGTAAAACGTATTTGCTAATCCAATCACCAAATTTAAAATTAACGTTCTGATTGGTAGAAATACTGATTGGTCTCTATTGGCATTACAGTAATAATGTAATATTCAATTGATGCCCTAATCAGTCAGTAGTTTCAGCCATTTGCTTCACTACATCTTAAAGCTAGTCTTAGAGCTTGCCTTTAGAGGTAACTGCAAGTCGAAAGCATTTGCGTCTTTTCTCTCTTTCTCTGCAATGTTTCTGTCATCATTTTAAAGAAACCATTCTGCCATACATACCCATTTAACACGGTTGCTGTTCTCTTAGACATGCTCTATCGGAAGAAATGTTATTAATAATAGATATTGTATCATTTATTGACAAATAAAACTAACGTTACACACACCGTATTTCAACTGTTTATCATGGAACGTCGAAACGTGCGCCATCGAATAAAACTGGGGTTTTATTTTCAAAGTACCCTCACAGTTCAGACAAAACGAGCCCTCGGAAGACAATTTCTGCGAATAGAGAGACTCCCAGTGAACATTCAATTATTCGATGTCGACAGATTTAGGAAGAAGACTCTGCGGCTCCAAAAGAAAAACAACGACCACTAGTGCGAATATATCGGTGCCAATAAGCGAGACAGCACTTTTTTCGAGGATTTGATTGCTCAATGGGGTGGCATTTGATGGCGCCTAGACCTAACAGCTCCTGATTTCTTTCTTCGCGGTTACCCAAAGAATAAGGTGTCACCGTGAATGAAAAACACCATAAGTCAGTGCTTCCAGGTCCGGATTTTTTTTTAATGATACCATCAAATTGGTTGGTTGTTATAGGCGCAACAGCAACTAAGACCATATTGCGCAGTATATAATATGTCTGTAAATTGCGTGTGTTCTCTGGTCGATTTATTGTTTGCTGGACGAAAAATTTGAGTTTCCGGGAGAAAACACCATGATATCCTCGCCTGAGTCCGACTAACTTAGTCACGTAAAAAAGACCAATAAAAATTCCTCGCTTCATTGATGAAATTTCAACTCTGGACTTTCCCATCTGGTGTGGGGAGCACGTTGATTGCACCAACTGTAGGCTGTTTTAAATAAGCACCGAGACCTGCATTTGTTGCACTATGTTCAACTAGGTTCAGGCTAGCGATCGTTTCTGTCGTAGACGCATCATCTCGTTTGAATTACAACTCGAAAGACAACACCCGTGCCGATTATCTTATGGAATCATCCGAAGATCGCTGTCTCTTTCTCTCTCTATCCTTGCCTGTCGTAATCAACGTTTGAACATTACCGAGATACTCGAACACTTTGCAGCAGTGACAGGGACAAGGGTAGCAACCCAAAATGTCTACGCAGACCGATTATATTCAAGATCTATGGCGTCTGTTCCATTTGAGTGTCAGAGAAATAAACTGACAATTATATACACCATTCGAGTGGTGATATTTTTCTCTTAAGATAAGAAGAATGTCGCCACTCGAACATTGTAATTGGACTGAAGAGGAACGGTAAGTAGGAAACTTGTAGGATCCCACATAATCGACGTCTTCGGTTTCTTCTTGATATTCCTTGGCAGTAATCCTGTAGAGCTCCAGCTCCTTGTGCTGGAAGTTCTAGTTCTATTCAAAAAAGCTCCTTATAAGTACAGGCTTTTATTAGCAGAATACCCGATTCCCAAAGGGACTCTGCAATGTAGAGAGAGTATGGCATAACTGTCCTAATTCCGAAAATGTTGAGCGAATATTAAAGTGAAAATAATTATTTTTATATATTAGTTATATATAATGCAATATTAATTACCAATTAACTAGTTATACATTAATTATAAAAACAAGAAATCGGTTAATTTAAGAAATCGAAAGTGCCTGAATATATAACGCACCAGTTCAGATTGCACTGTCTGTTACATAAAAAATAATTATAAACATTAAAAACCATTTTAACTGATTAATATGTGAAGTCATGCAAACTGAAAAACATGAAGTAACTCTCTTCATAAGAATCTGGGTGACATTCGAAATAATAACTGTATTATTCATGCTGAAGATGAAGACTGATGCAAATGCAGCTTACAAATAAATATTTCAAATTTTCATTCCTGAAGTGGTTTTCTATAACATTCAAGCAAGTGCATTCTGCGCACGTTCAAAGAAACAAAAATAAACTTTTCCAGGTAAATTCTTCCTACCAATATTCCACACACAGATTGCGCTAGTAAAACGTTGTTTTTCCAATATTTGCTACTCATAAAAATTTTTCGCAGTGTTTGATCGAATCTATGCACTGTGTAGTTCCCCAAATTCAATTTTCTAGTAGGGGGTACGGAAGGAGCCTTTAAAGTATTCTTTAAACACAAATGTCTTTGTACCGTTTTGTAATTTTAGCCAGTTTCATGACATTTAATTAATAAACAAACTTTCTACCCAAACGAATTTTACGTTTAACCGACAACGTTTATATAATTCACTTTTACATTTATATATGGCCTGTAATTCATTAAAGAAACAATATTAAAGTTAATGTAATGAAAAACCAAAGAAATTAGCGTACCTCAAATTGTTCCTGGCCTGTTCAACTTTGTCCTTATTAGTTATTCAATAATCACATTTGCATGTAACGCCAGATCAACTGTTTTAAAAGAGACACGCGCACAGATTAATTCAAAAAAGTCACACTAAACATGGGGGCAATAATAATTATTCACACTATACATATTAATACTAAAAAAAAAAGTCTGACAAATTGCACACAACACAACCATTCGCTTGTCTCTCCAAAACAGCGTAACACTTTCTGTAGAAAAGTATGACCACTAGGAGGCTCTCTTTATTCTCTACATTACTCAAATATGTACACAAATTATAGTTCATGCTTTCAAAGATTTAAAATATTTTTGTAATTTTCAGCAATATTTTCCGATAACTTTCATAAGGAACATTTTCCTTCCGGGTAGGGTGCGATAGATTATCACCTTAATTTTAGCACGCTGTTTTTAAAAGTATTGTTTTAAAAATTAAACATTTTGTACAAAATAAAATATATATATAAATAAATTTATATATTTATTTATATAATAAATAATTAAAATAATAAATAAAAACACGTATCTTTGGTAGATAAATAATAAAGTCCTAAATTATAACCAGCATTTTCACAACTGTTTATTACAGGATACCTTTTAAAAGCGTACTTAAATATTTTTAAATAATTATTATAGAAAGAATTCTATTCTAATTAAAAAGTATATGGTTTAAAATACAAAAACTGTAAAATGGAAACAAAGGAGAAATGGAAAAGGGAAAGTAATTAAAAACGCAATAAAAAATAAAAATTGAAAACAAAAGTATATTGAAAAACCTTACAAATGGTGTTAAAATATGCACTAATATTTTTACCATATTGAAGCTTGGTTCAGGATAAATAAGACAAAACAGTTCTATCCTTCCCCCCCCCCCCCCCCAACACGACACACAATAGTTGGTCGCTCACTGCAGAAGTCTTTCTCCACTTTATGTTGACACAATGATGTTAACATTTGGGGGAGATTTCGACATCTTTTGCATGTGAATCGATTCTAACGGTTAATAATTAATCTTAAATATATTGCAGCATATTTTTGTAATAAAAATATATTTTAGAGATTTATTATTTTTATAATAAATATCTAATTTGCAAATTATACATTATTATGAAGCCGCTTTTCTCGACATTTTTTTTTTTTTTTTATTTAGTCGATAGTATGAAATCTTTCAAAAAATTATTTTCGCCCACACTGGTGTCCAAAAATGAAGTTACATTGATGTATTTTGAATGTATTGTAAGTTTATACAAATTATATACTTAAAGAATAATTGAATGTAATGCATCCGAATGTGACATCAGAACCACTTAATTCTAATATAACAGTAGTAACTGATCCTTTAGTCTTGACGTATCATTTTTCACCCAAGAAAAGATCCAATCTATGTTTGAAGCCAAAACTTAAATCATCAAATTGGGATACGAGGACGTTTATTCTCTGGGGTCGTGTAAGGTTGCTATGGGTAATCCAGTAATTATTTTAATGAAACAAAACATTAAAATAATTCCTCTACCCTCATGAGATGGGGGGGAGTCTTTGATTCACAGGAGTACTGTAGGGCTTTTGTTCAGGTTTCAACTAAAAGGTAGAAGCAGCCAGGCCTCATTGAACCTCTGAGCTCTGTTTGACAAGGTGACGTTGGATACTTCTTTAGTAATTAATACATTCACTGGTCAAAAAAATCAGAACTCGTTATTCAATACCTAGGGCCACCGTCAGCCCGAATTACAGCTCGTACACGTCATGGTATGGATTCCACTAAGTGCTTCAAGGAGTGGTCTAGCTCCAAATTTTACAACGATTTTACCAGGATATTTGTCAGTTGCTGTACTGAGGTCAGTAGAGAACTGCGAAGCCGAACTTCCTTTTCCAACATAATTTCATACATGCTCAATTGGATTCATATCTGGAGAAACAGTTGGCCAGGGTAGATGTTAGAAATCTTTGCAACGATCCCCAAACCATTGACATACAATTTTTGTGGGGTGGATAGTTGAGTTGTCGTCTTGAAATAATCCATCGGAATTCAGGTGTGCAGGGTGAAAAAGTTTACTCGATACGACAGAAAAATATCCATTGGAGAGAACACGACCTTTTAGCAGTATGAGCGGACACATTCTGCAAAAATGGATCACCCCCCCCCCCACACCCGCCTCTCCATAAACCGTGATACCACTTCCAGCTGCTGGAGTGGAGAGAATCACACCACACTTTCGCCCTACCATTAATCGGGAAAAAAAAGGGTAAATCGAGAACTCTTAGTCCAGTCTTGGCGTTGACAACACTATCCAGGTCGAATCTTTCGATTTTTTGCAGAAGTGGCTTTTTGTATGTGCACCCGACTACCAAATCCGAGAGTCGTCAACTTCTGCTGCGTAGTTCGGTTGTAAATGGATCTTTCTTTGCCTAAATCGAATTTTTCAGTAATTTGCTGCACATTAGACACCCTATTCTGATGGATAATTCGCTTTCGTTCTCCGACTACCGAATTCTATTCTCGTTCTTGGAGTACCGACTTTCTGCCACATTCCTTCCTTTTAGAGCTGCATTTTCCTTTTGTCTTCCACTCATTGTATAATTTTGAGATGGCTGCTCTTGACACACCAATATTTTCCTTTATTTTCTCAATTTCGGCTCTTGCTACACGTACTCCAACATAACACCTTTTGAAAATCTGAAAGATCACCTGTCTTCCTCATGACCAGATTGACTAAGAAGCCGTAGGAAAACCAAACTATTTGTGATCATACCAAGTGAAAAGTTACATCTGCAAACTATATTTTAATTATCTCTTAATACAACTGAAAAGTGTTTCTAATTTTTGGGCCGGTGAGTATATATTTGACATGCGATTGATTTTCACTCTCCAGACTCAAACTGAATAAATATTTTTTTATACAAAATGTTCTAGCGTTTCTAGGGAAGAGAATAATAATGCGACATGTTTCTATGGAGGGGGGGGGGGGGAACATATAACATTGGTGATATGTGTTGACTGCAGCAGAAGATTAAGCCTCAAATGTAGTTCTAATTTTAAATCAATTATAAGTAGTATATGTATATAGTATTTGCTACAATTTATTTGGCCCTGGGGCAATTTCCCCTCATTGGATTGTGAGAAAACAATAATTTGAACACGTTTCCGATACCATCACAGGAAATTTGATTTTAGCAAACTTAAAAGGAACTATTAGGCCTAAGAACAAAAGTCTGAGAGAGAACGGTCTCCATCACCATCACAATAATCGATTTCCCCCTCGATTACACATCATACGAAGACGGAAATAGCCGACTCAGATATTGGACCTCCCCAAGAAATTCTAGATGGCAAGAAGACTGCAGACGCTAATGAACAGAGTGAAGATGAACACAATGTAGCACGAAAGGTCGCAGAAAACCGCCAGCAACGATGAGCTGCTATCTAGAAAACAAAATTTAGTTCGTTTTTGCATCCTGTCCAGACATGCCAGATAGAATTACTTGTCGTCCTGGTGTCTTTCTTAATAACACAATAAAAAGAGCTGTTTGGAAAAGAATATTGGACTCGTAGAAAGAAGGAAAATTATTGTGTACCCAAATGCCACCAAATTTCTGAAGTTAAACTTTTAAATGAACAATCCGACAGCTGTTTATAATTTATGATTCCCATTTGCTAATGACATTGATGAAATTTGGTTAAAAAATTGTCGCGTGATGCAATTGATCATTTACAGTCTCTTAAAGGGCATTATAAAGGTTTCTCCGAAGTTGAAAAATGATTCTTTCAATGACATTCTCATATGAACTGTGCACATTTAATCCTCTGAGAATAAAGTTATTTATGAATTCGTAGCATGCACTAAGCACCAAGGATTGATTGATGTTTATTTCACCTCGAGATCTCAGAAAGCACTTATATCTCGGCTCAATGTACGTCTCACAGGACTATGATGAGTATCGGATATGTTCATGGCTATTCTTCTCTATCTGATGTTGCAAAAATATTAATGGAATTACAAAAAATATTTTTTGTATTTAGTCTATACTGTTTGATCAAAAAATCCAGCCGCCTACAATACCGGAAAAATCGCTATTAAAATAACTTACTTTTAACCATCATAAAATGCACGAGAAGTATTTTTCTCTGTTTAAAAAAATCTTGAATATTTGAGAAATATAAAATTCTACCTTGAATTAAAAGGGATCACATTTTATTCCATTGTTATGAATAATTTATCTGAAGTAGTGCAATACCGAAGCAACTCGTTCTCACAAACACGCATTTTGTTCCTCTTTCTTTGTAAAGTGGAGTTCCAAATTTCGCTCGTAAATCGGGTCGATCTTCGCAATGCATTTTCCCACCGAAGCAATGTTATAGATGGCGTCTAGTTCTCACAGGTAATATTGTATTTAGTTTGTTGCCATCTTCGAATCTCGTCTCGAAGACTCTCGTCTTCGAATTGGTGGACAAAGCTGGGGACGAGAGTGCATGCTTCCAGTATGATCACTGTGACCTTTTCTTGTAATAGGGTTTTTTAGGAGCATGAGCAACTATGGCCATATTGCTGTGTGTATGCTATTTGTTATTTGCGTGTATTCTGTGGTCAATTTTCTGTCTGCTGGATGAAAAACCCAGTCTACCCTCACCTGAGACCGAATAACTCGGCCACGTTGTGAAAAAGGCCCATAAAAATTCCTCACATCATCGACGGGACTCGAACTCAGGTCTTTTGCATCCGGTGTGGGAAGGAATGGCGATTTGATCAACTGTGCAATCCACGAGGGCATCAAGGTGACCAAAAAACAAAGTGCAGAACGGCAATGAAAGTTCCCAGACCAAAAAAGGTTAATTTTAGCTTATCAAAACCATGTTGATTGCATTCTTCGATTACAAAAGGATAATTCATAAGAAATATCCTATTGCCAGCGATTACTACTTAGAGGTACGAGAATCAAGAGCGTGCGGCCAGATTTTCAAGCAGTCTGTTTGGCCTCTTTCATGATAAGCGCCTTCTTACACAGCGATCAAAGTGGAGATGTTTCTGGCTGTAGATTGTAGTATTCAACCACCGTCCTTACTCTTCTTACTTGGCTCCAGCAGGCCTTTTTCTGTTTCCCAAGTTGAGATTGAAAGGACATCGATATAGTGTTTATAACATTCAGAAGAATGTGACAGCAGAACAAAACGCCATCACAGCAAACACTTATCGATATTTTAATTCAGCCTCATTAAAAAGGTTGCAGAAATTATTAAAAGCATTATCTATAAAAAGTACCTTGTTCATTTTGAAATTCATTTCAATTTGAAAACAATAAACAAATAACTTTATTAAAACCTATATTATAAAGCTGAATAAAATTATGGACACTACAAGAACGGATTCACATGTACATTCAATATTTTTCTTTTCTCTCTTTTACTAAAATCTGTTTACGCGCTAAATAACTCCAGTACCAGCGGTAGAATATTTCTGGAACTGCTATGGCCATAAAATTATATACTTTTCAAGTTTTACTCTCCTGGTTTGACGCAACGTCAAATACGAGGTATCAAGAAGACCCAAGGCTATTACAAGTTCCAAGATAGAGTAAAAAATAGTCAGTTTTTCAAACTTTTGGAATGCAGTAGAGCGTTGCCACATTTCGGGACACAGTGCATGAAATATAATATGATGGCTCAGAACGCGCTCGCAGATCGTGAAAAATATCGGCGGACAGTACAAATTTAACACACCTCTCCAAGCAGAGTATACTGCGGTTCGAATGTAGGCCGTCAGGTTATTCTAAGGAGCCCAAGGGAAAAACAGCTTAATGTCAGGCAAGGTGCCGCGAAGACCATAAAATAGCTTTGAAGGCCTGACTTGTGAAAGTGGTTAGCCGAAATGATTGTGAAGGGAAGGTGGGATTTGTACAATATTTTTTCCTTTTCAGCTTATTTACTGTGATACTTTTCTTGAAGAATTCCTCAGAAGGCAAACATTGTTTTATGTGAGTCCAATCGTCACCTTAAATGACTTGATCAATAACTTTCTTTTGAGGTCTGCCATCTTTGTAATATTTAATCTAATTCGTAAACAGTGAGAATTGGTGTAGGTCGTGCTATTCTACAAATTGCAAGGTTCTCCTAGACGTCAGATTCATTATATTAAATACCCACACCAATATAGTTAGGATAATCGATGATGTTCCTGGCACGAATTTAACTTTCCTGAAAGATTGATTGTGGCTACTTCGATGAAACATCTTGTTTTGCATCGAAATCATTAAACTCCAATTATTCTACAGCGTCTGGAACCTTGTAACTTATTTTATTGTCATCCGATTCGTTAATTAATCGAAGCAGTTAAGAACTCGGTGCTCTTCCTTCATCTGCGAAGAATTTAAATTTAATTTCCTGTTTCAATTACTTTGGCTTTCAACTCACAGAATGCAACGTTGTTCGTTGGAATCTGCGACACTTTTCAATTGATCGCAATCGCTCAAATTCTGACTTTCCTATTACTGATTCGGTAAACAGATTAAGAAAAATTCTGGATTGATTATCTGTCTTGCTCTGCGGCGCGAGGAAAAGCGCTAGTTTTATGTGCTATTCTCTAAGAAACAGAACAGTATTTAAGGTAACAAAGAGGATCATGAGATTTTCCCTTTTTGTTAATTTGCAGTTTTAAAACGTTTTTGTTCATTGACCAATATGCATTCCAAATCTTTCTGAGATCCATTCATTTCAGAGTGATAACTCTATGTGGTTTCTTCACTATTCGTCCTCCCGAAGAAGAATTCGTTAAAAGAATTAGCTACGACAATTCTCAATTCTTTCATCTATTTTTAAATTTTGGAATCGACACCAAATATTCTTCGTACAAATAGCCTTTCCCCGACGTGCTGCCATAACGTAGGTATTATTGTCCAGGACGTCCAGGCAGACTTTGGAATTCATAGTTTTGTCCAAAACAACCAATGGTCCCAGGCCAAACCATGAAAAATAGCCCAAAACCAGCACGCTGTTTCCTTCAAAAGTCTTTGTCGGGACAATACAGCCTGCAGGTAGCTTTCACCGGGTATCCGCCACAATTAGGCACGACCGCTGGACGGGTGGACCATGTGATATAACTAATCGCTCCAAAGTACAGCTTTCCCTTGGTCTACAGTGCAAGAACAGCGGGCTAGCCGTCCTCTGGAATTAGTCGGGGTGATTATCATATAGACGGCTGCAGGACCGTCGTATGCAATATGCTGCGAACTATACTAGTACTAACGTGTGTCACAATCGTCTCACTGAGACCTTTGTGTGCTGTGGCAACGTCGACCTGAGTTCTGAGCAGACGATTCTTTGCAGAGGTATCCTGTCACGTTCTATCAGCTTTGGAAGCTTTCGGAAACATCCGAAAAAGTTTTGCAATGGTCTCAGTACCAGTTCGCTTCCATTTGCAGATCACGTCACAAATCGTCGACCAATGGATCGTCAGAGATCCGTAGGTGCACATTTATGTGGAAATCGGTCTACACCTTCTACTACATTCCGCGCTGGAAGTCTAATTAACTCAGTCAACCGTGGCACCTTGTATTCACAATCATATTGCTGTCTCTACAAGGATATTTATAGAAGTGTCTCACACGTGGTGCTTGGGTAGGATGTGACCAGCTGTGAACGGAGGGCTGTCCGGAAATTAATGGTGAGGTACACTGAAAGCACAGAATTCATGGGCTACCTGGTTCCTGGGCAACACGACGCTGTCACCCCTTGCTCTAGTGAGCCAGCACACCGCTTCGCAGGTATATGCGTAGACTGATCAATGCATTCACGTAGACGGTATTTCCATGTCAAGGATAAATGTCGTGAGTTAACCGACTTTGAAAGAGGGATGATAGTGGGTGCGCGACGCATGGGTCACCCAATTGCGAAAGTGGTACATAAATTGCACTATTCCCGTTCGACAGTATCAAGAGTGTATCGGGAATACGCCATTTCCGGAATATCATCTCATCGTGGACAGCGCTGTGGGCGGAGAAAGGTGGTGGATGAACCTGGCTGTCGACGACTGTCTCGCATTGTTTCAGCCAACCGGACAGCGACAGTGGCACAAATCACCGCTGACTTCAAAGAGGGAGGCGCCAGAAACGGCTCCACCAAGCCCACCAGGCGATCATTAGCCGCAATAGGTTATGGGAGCCGCCGCCTCACCAGAGCCCCATTGCTAACAGCACGACAAAAGACTCTACGCCTCAACTGGGCGAAAGAACATCGGCACTGGACCTTGGATGATTGAGACGAGTCTCCTGGTCCGATGAGTCCCGTTTTCAGTTATTTTGAGCGGACGGGAGGATGCGTATCTGGCGGAAACCGCAGGAAGCTATGCACCCCTCATGTAAACAAAGAACTATTCAGGCAAGTGGGCTGTCGGTAATGATCTAGGGCGTGTTCAACTGGCACACGTTGGGACGGACCTCTAGTGCGTCTAAACGCATCTTTGAACGGTCCAGGTTACGTGTCCATCCTTGCAGGGATGCATTTGCATCCCTTCATGGTCATCGTGCACCCACAGGGCAATGGATTCTCCCAGCAGGACAATGCGCCTCCCCACAGAGCCGTGGTGACTAGAACATGGTTTGAAGAGCATTCCGTAGATTTCACCACCATGGAATGGCTGCCCCCTCCACCGGACATGAACCCCCTGGACCGTCTTTGGGATGCTGTGGAAAGGTCCGTTCGAGCTTTGGGTCCTCCACTCCTGGGCAACTGTCCATAATTCAATGGAATTATGGACAACGATGCAGCAAGCGTGGATGAAAATACCTGTGGAACGCTTTCGCAAACTAGTGGACGCAATGCCTCGCACCTTTCGCCGTTATCGGGGCGAAAGGTGGGCCCACCCGTTATGAGTTCTGTCCACTTGTGTAGTTTATGCGGTATAAAAGATCGCAAAACCGAGAGACAGGACATTTTCTCCTTCAGTATTTTACACAACATGTGACGAATTTTTACCCATGAATTTTTGAATTTTTTTATTAGGTTATTTGGCATAAAATCCGGTGAGGTTTTACGGTTTCTCTCCCAGAAACTCGGAAAATCCGAGATTCCTTGAGAGAACGTAACCCAGCAAACAGAAAACACAACCACATAATATACACAATTTACAGACGCCTCATAGTCTTAGTTGCCTTTACACAACTATTATATTGAGGGGAATCCTCCGCCAACAAGAAGTGAACCGTTAGAAAAGTCAGTAATTCAAACTTATCGTAAGATGTGGATATAGAAATCAACTGCGCATGGTATCTTACAAAATATAGGATATCGCTCCTTAAAAGCATCCTTGTGGACACACTGCATGAAGATAATCCTGATCGAATGATAATCCAATTTTGCGAATGGTTTTCTTCACTCTCTCAGACAAGAACTGTCACCATTCCTCAACTTGTCAACGTCCTTTTCGCCGAAATGGATGCCATAAACTTAGACACGTGACACACAAAGCTTCGGACGATGTCACCCACTGTCGTGATCAGAATGGAAATCAATTTTGAGTGGGTAAATAACTGCATTACACTTTTCCAGTTAGTTTTGTTTATTTGCTGTTCTCTTCTATAAAACAACTTTCTCAAAGTAGGTAACAAACTTTTAAAAACATTTATATTAAGCCTAAAGTCTTGAGTCTATTTTGAGTCTAATTTGAGTCTATTTTGGCTGAAAGCCTAAATAGAATCAAATATAAAGTCTGTACTTTGGTCCTTGTTTGCACCTAAGTGAATAGATTATTCATATTATTCTTTTTTTATAAAACCATATTAATTAACTTTCAAATAAAATATGAATATTACATTAATTTTACACTTCATTAAGAACCACATTGAAAAAGCTAACAGTATCCTAGATCTTATTTAATGGAATTGATTTGAAAGAAAACTCATTTGGTGTTTGGAATTTACAAAGAAGTATGTCAGAAATTAGATTGAAAATTTTAATGAGAAGTAAAGCCGTTGCAGTATCACCTACCACAAAGTTTAGGACCAATCTAGTAATTGCAGTGGAAACTTTAAAAGTAAACCGTGCATAAAACCCAGGTAGTAAGAGGTAACCGTCCAGTCTCTTGAATCAAGAGGTTTCAACAGTATTTATGTGTTTCTACGTGTCTCTTCGAGGTTTAAAAATTTTACTCCAGCTCTTAGAAAGAACGTTGACCAACTCAGAAATCGAAAGTAGGCGATGGTATAAATGGAAATTTTAGAGCAGTTTAACCTATAGAAAAAAAGGAAAACAATGCATCCTGTTTTATAACATTCATGTGATTCGGTTCGTAGGAGAAAACTAAGTTTTCTCGTCCACCCAGAAAAGGGAAAACGTAAAAGGCGGAAGATGTTGTTTTTTAACTTTTGTGGAATTTGGATGCATTTAAGAACGCTGCAGTGGACTACATCAAAGAACTGTTGAAGTCGGGAGAGTCGGTACATTTATTTATTTGGATGAAAAACAGACTTCTGGATGAAGAACCGGAGATTCCGATGCATATGCCCGTTTTGGATGAAAAACCGAAAAACCAAAAGACCATAGAGAGGTTTTAGAACTTTAAATTAGAAGGAATGCATTCTGTTGCTTAAAAGGATCAGTTTTTCTTTTGCTCCAGATGCACATGAAATAATGTTCTGCAGAAAAGTTTCCCAGTTTGAGCTGAATAACTGTGAAAAAGCCGAGATGCATTCGCCATCGTGGATCGTTTATCACAATTAAAGTGATAAACGTGTCCGGTCTAGCTTTAATTGTGATAAATGAAGTAGAATGTCGAGTGCACTTCAGCTCTCTAGAAGTGGTTTCAGTTTAGTCATTTCTAATTCATTTCTTAATATCCGTATTAAAGTAACATCTTCAAACTTATTTAAAACGTAACATTAGCCCACTTAATGATTTTGTATTGTTCTGGTGGATGATGCCTTTAAGATTTCTATTTGCTGCGCCCATCAAAATTTCAGAGTGGCATAAATACATAAGATTATGTTTTGATGAGACACATAACTGATTCAGTTGCTCTTATGATAAACAAATTAATTAATTGTAGTCAGTGCGTTGCATTTCAGGTACGTTAGCAAACAATAATAATTCATGTTGTATTTGAGATAAAAATAAATCCACCAATCCATATGAGTTGATTTATTTTTATCAATTAATTTCTTTGTTTTTATTATATTCATTAATTAATTTTATGAATTGATTAATAAAAAAGCTTAGCCATTCAGTTTAATTACATCTATAATATTTATTACTTTATTATTATATTATATTACTATCTCTCTATACATTAAAAAGGTTTTCCTCCTAGTGATTATTCGAGCCAATGGGAGAAGAGGGCGGGGCAACACCTCACTACAAATGCGCAGGTAAATAATTACATTGTTGTCTTCCATTGAAAGACAACTGCCTCCATAACGTTCATCAACCTTGTGCACGTGCTTCATTCTGTAATACATAACCACGCACAGCATCATTCGATGTTCCATTGTAATGTCAGCTGATGAAGAGACCCGATATAATTACATAGTGATATTTATTCCACCTTGAGAATGCCGCGTGGTGGGGTAGCCAATGGGAGAAGAGGGATGCGTGTCAGGTGGTACAAGTGTACGGGAAATTACGTGACTACAAATGCTGTTTGTTATTTGGTTTTTAGGAGCATTAGCAACTAAGGCCATATTGCTCCGGGGATATGCGGTGGTCATTCCCTGACCTTTCCGCATCCTCCGTATTTGGTAGTGACAGGCTCGAACCCCGGTCTAATCAAGAAGCGTGTGCTACGCACTACTGCTCCTGCCCACCTGGCTAGGGAGACGCCTTAAACACTACAAATGCACAGGTAAATAATTACATAGGTCATTTCCTGATTAGTTATCAATCATAGTGGCATGGTGTTTGGGTAAGGTGCCACCTGTGGTTTCCCGCATCTGCGCCATCAATACTCTTGTGATGAATACAGAACCACTATAAAAGCCAGAAAACTGTTGTGTTGCATGTGTAGTTTAGTGTTGGTTCTACTGTTTGTGCTGGCTTCTTGGCCGCAGGGCCCACAGTGGGACTCCACGTTGCCTGCCACCACCATCACCCACTGGGAGGTAAGCCAGGCTGTCCACGGCACTCTGGCTGCACTCCATCAGGGGTCGCCTGAGCTTCCTGACGGAGAACAAAAGAAAAAAAAATAGCTTAACGGTAGGAGTAAAAAGGGACGAAAGAACATCGGTGCGTTTCCACAGGTGTGTCTTTTACGTAGAAAAGATTTGACTTACTCCGTCATACCTCAACATTTTACGTAGAAAAGCTTGATCCCGGGTTTGTGAGCAGGGGGGCGAAGCCCCCGAGTATTATATATAATAATAATAATAAGATTCTTTATTAACATAAATTGTATACAACAGTAATTCCTTACACAGAAAGCAGGGGAATCTTACAATACGTTGTTTATACAAGTGATTTTTTATTAGAAAAAATAATAATAATAATAATTAATAAATAAACAAAAATAATAATTAAAATGTAAAAATGAAATAGTAATTAAAACGAACAAGTTGAGCAGAACATGAAATATAATATACAGTTTATGCACCGCTTCTTAAACGACACCACGTTCACGTGTCTTAAATAAGAATGCACGTGAGGTCTGCACGGATTATCTAAAGCTATCAACGCTGCACTAAAACTGTATTTAATCTAGGAATTTCTTTTTTCCACGAAAATTGTATCGAAAAATAATAATTATCGGATTTTAATGAAATTTAAAATAGGTGCCATCCTGTACATATTTTGACTGCATGTTTTTCACTCGTATATATACTGAATTTTCCTTTTAACGGTTCAAGATGTAAGCGCCATTAATAGTAATAAAAATAAATAAAAATAAAAAAAAAAGTCAGTAAACAGACGACTGAGCACAGAGAATATAAAATGGCATTATATCAAAAAATGGTGGGCCTCACATTCGCTAAACCGTTTTCCAATCTAAAGTATCCCCCGAGGTACGCGTCACCATTTCGCCGCTGAGAGGACTTTATCTACCTGTAAACGGAAATCAAAGAGTTGGGAAAAAAAGAACAGAAAAGCGAGTCACCTTCCTCTTTCTTCCTCACTTCTGCCGATACACTTAGTGACGTGATTTGCTGACCTTCAACCTTCGACGCCTAGGGGCGGACTTGTTGTATCGATCTTCCGGCAGCATCGAGTGCACCGCTCGTGACAAGAAATTAGTTCGCTACGGCAAAAAGTGACGGCGTTCAAGAAGACCGGGTTGGTGAAAACGATTACGGCGCTTTTAAGAAACTCAAGTCTACCACGGGGGAAGTAAAAAGAAAATTCCACGGTGAAGAAAAATAAAATCTTACAGCTGCCGAAGAAAATACCAGTTTTCTTCTTTGGGTATAAAACCGTAATAAACACTCTCTCACACCCCCACAAGGTGACGTCAGCTAGCCACTGTTGGTTAGTACGAAAAACTATAGAATTATGATCGACAGAGAGTATTACGATCGGGATATACGCATTTAAACTGAGAATTGTTCGCTGTTTTTATTTGTAGAACAATTTTTATAATAAAAAGTTTGAATTATTTATCCCCAAAATTCTAAATTCTAATCCCAAAAATATTCGGATAAAATTATCCTAAACTCATTAGGGGTTATCTCCGCTATAATGCTTTCTAATACAATAATCCCTAAATCATTAATCCTTGACCATTCTTCCAGACACTGATTTGTCAGGGCAAAACAAAAAATTCCAGTTGTATTATTAATAATAATAAAATAATAATAATATTTTTACTATTAAATACTACTACTATAAATAAAAATATATAGATAAAATAAAATAGATAAAAATTAGGAGAGATACTAATACTACTATTATGAATAATATACGAGTACTACTAATACTAACAATATACTGACGTTTATTATTATTATTACTACAAAATTTGTACTACTAAGAGACGAGTTGTTGCATGTGGACGAACGGACAGATAAAAGACATGTAGGCGCTTTACTTAAAAGCAGAAGTACCTAAAACACTCACTTTTTAAAAAACAGTTTTCTGGTTAATTTTTCCATCTTTCACAAGATTAACCTGTTCACAAGTGCAACGCTTGCACAAGGCAGGGAAGGGCAGTTCAGCGCGGATATCATGGTTTTTTCACCCCCGAAAATCGGGTTGTTCGTCCAGCAAAAACAAACCCAATTTATGGACATAATATACATGGGTATAGTTTATTGGTAAGAAGGTCTCTCTTAAGCGCTGTACAATGACATGTTCAAATTGCAAACGGAAATACTGGAAGCTTCTAGTGGATAGAATATACATGGGCAGATAAGATCTCTCCCCCCTCCAGAAGTTCTTTGTTTTTATATTGTTGTTATTTTTGACGCAATGGCTGCTAAGACCATATTGCTCATTTCAGAGATATGGAGGTTACGTGGTGACTGTTATGACAACAGTCAGATCATATCATTTTATTCATTTGAGAAAACAGAAAAACTCTAAAAGATCAACATCATTACCTATGATATGACAGATATGAAAGTTTCTTTAAGATTTGGAAGAAAACTGAATGGGAGTTGCCGGGCATGAGTGTATCAAGTTTCATTCAACAAGAATGTGCTTCGTTGTGAGCGGACAGCTGCAGTGCGTACGCTGCGGAGGATCATTCCTGTGAGGAGAATACCTTGTGGGGTGAATAAGCTGACTGCCCGATTCGTGCTCTGGATAGGATTACTTCCTCTTTCCTTCTTTTACATGGAAGCTGGAGGCCCATAACTGTTGTTCAGGTTTAATTTGAACGAGCTTATTATGCTTTTCAGCTTGTCATGGAAGTGTCCGTTGTTCCTTATATATCCTTTGTACGTTAGATCTGTATGATCGAATATACGAAGATCTTATGAGATCTCATTCGATGTGGGAAGTGACACAGAGACGGTGTTATAAGGGCAGACTGCTGCAGCGCCCACTCCACTATCCGTGTATGAGCAATATGGAGCTGTTGTATGTTGATATTTGCAAGGAAATGTTTCCATCGGTTTAGGAAATAATTGTCACAGGATGGTTTAATAGAGGGTCATAGGGTTCTGAACTGTTTGAATCTTGGAGGATACTTCAAGGAGGACACCATCACAAACTTGGAACATACATCTTGACTTTGTCAAGATCTGTGATAGTGTCTGCAGTCTAATAGCAATAGGAAGGCTGAATTCCTTGGGATTTATTTCTATACATTGTAAACTGTGGATCACTAAGTATCGGCCAAATGGGGTGAGTAGGCAGGCTTCGAATTTTAGCTGCATAATTCAGAAGTAACATCTTTCTTCTGAGACTGAGTGGAAGTTCATGGCTCTCAATATAAATACTTTGTACTGGCGATAAGCACCTATAACAATCCTGAGGGGGAAGAATTTTGAATCGGGGCAAGACGTTCTATAGAACTTTCTTTCTTTCTTTTTTTTTTTTTTTTTTTTGTAGTTGTTGGCAAGGAAATGTTTCCATCGGTTTAGGAAATAATTGTCACAGGATGGTTTAATAGAGGATCATAGGATGGTTTAATAGAGGACCATAATGCACCTCCCAAGGTTTTTGCAGTACTTTGATCCAAGCCCGAGGCGGGATTCGAACCCACGACCTTTGGGTTGCCAGGCAGGCACTTTACCCACTTGTCTAGCCCGGTCAGCCATAGAACTTTCTACCTAGCAGAATTATACATCAGCACACCGTAATCAAGGCGAGATGTACTTAGAGTTCTGTACAAGTGAAGTAAGATGTAACTGTCTGTTGTAGAAGAAATAACTCTGAGTATGTTCATTTTTTTTTTTTTTTTTGTCAAGTAGTCTGTAGATGTTTGACGTATTCTATGAAGTTCAACTTGATATAAAAATCATGCCAAGGAGTCGAACGTTATTCACAACTGAGATAGAATGATTTTTAAGGTAGTCCTGGATCAGAATACATTTCCTGTTGACACTAGATTTCTGATGAGGTAATTGGTACCCATTCTGTGCCATCCACAGCTCATATTTTGTGAAGTAAGAAAGAGTCAGATCATCGGCATAGAGGTATGAGTTTACAGGGCTGGGAATACTTTTGGTCACATGATTTACTCTTATTGCAAATAAGGTGGCACTAAGAACTGAGCCTTGTGGAACTCCTTCCTCTTGTATATAGAGGCCAACTTACACATATTTCGCCATTAACTTCCAACGTAAAGAAACTTGGACTGGCAGCTCCCTGTGCTGTTCAGTTCTTATCTTTGCGAGAGTGAGCCGGATGGATTTCGGACATTGTTCCATGCTTTTCAATAAATAAAATAAAACAACAGATAAAGTTCTTTTTACCTGTGTGACTTTCTGATTCTGCAGTTCCTGGAAAATTTCCTCCCTCTAAGACATTCATTAAGTCCCATTCTGAAATTACATCTTTGGAGGTATTGAGTGTGGCGCGACACCTTAACCGAAACTCCACCAAATTAAGTGAGTGGAGCTGGTCGTCTCGACCCGCCAAATTTCAGTCTTCCTCCAAATTTCAGTCATTCTCAGAGAACAGGCTACGCTTTCAAGATGAGAAATGGCGATATAGACTGGTTTGTTAGAGAACGCAGCATCTGGAAACGTGGATATTTTTTTCGGGGAGCGTCAGTCCACAGTCTCTTTGGGTAGGCTGAGTCATTATTTGAATTGCAGTCTCTTAATCGGTGGCAAATTGTTGCAGTCTGTTTTTGCGAAAAAGAAACGGAAGGTGGATTTCCTTTATAGGCCTTTGCCTACTTGTAGAGTGAAACAGCTACTCAAATTTATAAATAAAGAAAATGGTACAGAAATTGCTTGGCCTCCAGGGTCTCCATATCTTTTGTCTTTATGGTATACATTTGATAGAATAATGGATGAAGTTGATAAAATATATCTTAGAAAGACTTTGGGAAAGTTTCGAAAGCTTTTGATTTAAGTCAGTGAAGGAAAGAAATCTGAGGATTTGTGCCATTCTACAGAAGTATCGTGTATATGAAAACGTCTTATTAGCAAGGCCAAAATGTTACAACGAAGCCAAATTTGTCTGCATCAGCCAAGAAGAAATAAATACATAATATTAATACCATTCCCACAAAGTAATCATCCAATTCTGTTTTAAACTTAGCAGGACGTGCTTCTACCACGTTGGGAGGCTACTTATTCCAATGTTTGACAACCCCGGCCCTCGCCTATAGATGAATTTCATGAGACCCAGTCTTTTGTTATTCCGAGATTTTATATTTGTGCCTTACCTATAGAGAAGAGGAGACCAAACAACTAATGGCGTCTTTCTTCCTACTAGCAAAGAAGCCATGTTACAAAATAAGAAAAGCTGTTTAAATGAATTAGTGCTTAATAAATAATACTTGTGAAAAACAACAAATGGAAGAAAATAGCTTAAATTTCATTATAGTGATGAAATAGTTTTATAAAAATCATAGAATGTAAAGTCACAGTTTGAATATGAAAGTGTTATTTTTTTAAATATATTTTTTTCATTTTAATATCTATACTTTTATGTCTGACAGAATCCACTGTTCTCATTCTCATCAGAAATGTTAATCTTCACTTCTGGCTTAAATTCCGGTAGATATTAGATAAGCAATAATTTCCCCAGGGATAGACAAGAACAATAATGTTCTGACAATCGCCACCATTAAGACGCAGCCACCCTGCACTTCAGTTTGCGTGGAATATTCGAAATAAGAGAACAAAGGCGATCAATTCCTGTTAGAAGCCCCTAACGGAAAGCGTTAACACATTTCCCATTGGTGCCATTAGTGTGTGGAGTTGCTGATAATCCAGACATTAGTGGAGCTGGACGAATCAACATTCATTATCCGAATTACCCATCACATCAAACATCGCCTCCACCAGTCAACAATCACCAGCCAGTCAACATACCTTCTCCCACACAACATAACACTGCTCCCGCCACTGCAGCGGAACATTAATTGCTCTAAATGCCGCAGCTACTGCCATTACACTGCCGACATGTTTCATCTCTACATCACGGCTTCCTCTTATTCTCCTATTTTATCCTTAATTTCCCAACCATTTGTCTGTTCAAGTTTCACTGCTAATCCATTCTTTCTTTCCATTTACACCGGATGTCTGCATCGTGAGAACAATTTCTCACGATTGCTGATGGCGAAACCTATCTAACACTATTTTAATCCAGCTCATAATAAGATATTTTTGAATATTTTATATCTCGTAATGGTTCAACGTCCTTAGAACACATTATGCAACTATTCGATCACCGACACCTACACCTACACTTATTCATTTCACAATATGACGCGCGAATATCATGCAGTCACGTGATCCACGAAGGCTATTTGTATTCTATATAACATTTAGAAAACAAGAAAAGGGTGTATAAGCAAATTTATATTTAATCGCTATAAAAATTAAGATTAAAAATTTATGTTTCATCATCCATTTTATTTTTATATAAGCATCGCGTTCTTAGAAGAAAAGTTTAAAATCACTGTTTTATAAACAGTAATCTGCTGGAAGGGAATAAAAAATTTTTATTTTTAACAGTATCAGTACTGCTATCGAAATCGATATCGCTTAGACCGACAGATCTTTGTCTGTATGTTTCTACAGGTTACACAGCTTGGGTTTTTATACTGATTATAAATCTGTTTCACTTATTTTATTGATTACTATTCTTACAAGTTTTGACAATTAATTTCCAGAAAGGAGTTCAGCTAGCATGTCAAAGCATGTATGATCATGGTGCAACAAACAGTGCAGTTCACCTATGTGACTGCTTTTCTTTATGGGTATCGTATGTCGTTCGTACAGAGTCTCCTTGTGTTTTTCAAAACTTTTCGCTAAGTGATGCAACAAAGGGCGAACATTAATTTGTGGTGGGGAAAAGTTCGAGTGAAACCCCACCTGACAGGACTTATTGGTAACTCTCCAGGAGGCATCCAGATAAGCCAGCGTATCATCTCACTGTGGGTAATCTATTGTATAATCTCTGGGCGGAAAAGGGTTCGAATCCCATAAAATACGCGAAGAACTGTTATGGGTTCTTTTCAGTCCGTGACTAAGTCGCTCTGAGGCGTGGACAACAAGGGTTTTCCTCCTAGAAACTCTGGATTTTCATCCAGCCAAAATAGGCAAATCGACCAGAGAAATACACCCAATTTATAAACATATTGCACATGAGCAGATGAGTTAGTTCTCGGGTGGACACTTCAGTTTACTGTATGTACGCCATATCCAAAAATTTATTAATTCATACATTTATCCACATCTACTTTCATTTTCCACTGAATGCATCATAATTGGTGAAATTAACACCTACCTGTCAAAAAAATATTTCCTTCCTTCCTCATTCATTTCACAAATGTGCAGGTCTCAGTTCCACTGTCAGTGATGCCCATTTCCATCTACAATCTGTCAAGTCCCACGTAATTTTTCTGATAGTTTCTCAATTATCGATTGTCAACCACTACTCATCGCAGTTGTCCTAACTGCTTGCTCTATGATTCCTTTGGCTTCAAAGGTGGTACTTGTGCATATGATGGCTATGGTATTCTTTGTCAGAGAGAGAGAAAGAGAGATCCTAATCTGGAATCTCCTTTTTTTTGACCTCCTCTTTACCTAAATTTGTGAAATTAATCTGTTTCTTCTATCGATACACCTACTCCATACCCAGTAACACTAGACTGAACGCCTCTTTCGGCCTTCCGATAGAGGAATGTGAAGAGAATTCTGAACAATCTTGATGCCAGGAAAGCTCCTGCCATGGATGCATATCTTTACAAATTCTCAAAACCTCTGCTCCAACGCTTGCTCCGGTTCTATGTTGCCTTTTTACACTTTCTTATTGCAGTGCATCGGCATTTGATAAATAAATAAATAAATCTTTATTTGTCGTACCAAATTTAAATATAGGTTTACATTGGTAAGTGACAAATTCCCTTCACGGCAGAAAATGCCAGGGGATTACCATAAAATGTGAATAAAAGAATGTCTAAAATATACAAGAAAGGGCAACAAATATACAATAAATATACACGAAAAGATGACATATAAATTGCATTACTCTTCACTGCATTTCTGTCTAGAGTCCTGGCAATTGTAATACAAAAGTTCATCTTGACATCGCATCCACTGATCAACTTGTGAGAGATATACATTGTTCAATTGCACACACACAGTTCTTGACAGAAATTCACACAACTGCTAGGCAACAGTGGCCTCAGCGAACCACACTGCGGTTTGTTTTCTATATTTTAGATCTTCTGTGAGCCTTAGTAGGTCAATTCCTATACGTGTTAGGCACTGAATTGATTCTAACGCACTAGCGGGTATAAACCTGTCGGCCATCTTCAGTCTGTTGGTCTTCATTCTCAAGGATTTTGTACCTCTTAATGCAGATGGCGGGATGTGCCACTCACAAAGCTGCCAGAAGCATGGTGATGATATCGTGCCAGTCAACATTTTGATTGCGGTTATTAATCGTTTCCAGGCAATGATGTCTGGTAAACGCTGCAGTTTAAGCTGTTCAGAGAGCTGCGTGATCCTTAACTGTTGAGGGAGATGGTGCTTATGGTTTGCCCACTTCAGCAGCCAGAATTCACTTGCATATATTCTCCTAATGTCGGTAGGGGTGGCTTGACGCCCACAATTCTGCGCCATACAAAATGACCGAATACACCGTGGTTCTTAAATATCGTGCGGTTGTTGCAGTCTGTTTCACGTGCAAGAGGTGCTGTTTTGTTGCCCAACGTAAGTAGTTCATTTTCTTTATAATCAGGTCAATATGAGACTTGAACGTAAGTTTCGTATCAAATGTTACTCCCAGATCTCTATGCGTCTCAACAACTTGGATAGGTTTGCCATTAAGTTTCGGGTGTACGAGCGTAGGGGATTTTTTGAGCGAGTACACCATAATTACAGTCTTCTGCGGATTTAGGGCCAAGCCAAATTTGTCTAAGTACACGAATAAGTTCAGAAGCTTATAATTAATCTGTTCACACAATTCACTATTGGTCATGGACGGTTGGATGGGTGTTAGGATCTTAATATCGTCTGCATAAGTGCATACATCATCCCTACCCTTGCAGAACGGGATCATCATGGAGGTAAAGAGGAGTCCGGATAAAACTCCACCCTGTGGAACTCCTGCATGGAGTTGGCGTTGGAGGATCTGACTATCTGTGCGGTAATAAATGGACCGACAAGTAAGTAGGGCCTGTAGGAACTTCAGCAAATTTCCTTTTATTTGAAAGGCGTGTTGGAGCAGATGAAGTAAGGCATGTACATCCAGGCTATCGAATGCTGCTTTTATATCGGCATAAATTATTGCAATTTGCTCACATCCAGCCAGTCCATAAAAAAAGGTGACAAATCATTGTTATCGCACCATTGTATTTACTTCTACTCTTTCCAAAGTAACGGAAAATCCATCCACCGCTAAATCTTACATTATCTCGAAAACCTTCAATCTGATATACACCCTACCATTAACATCCGGACACCCATCCATGGATGGGGAAACAGGTCCTATGCATGCAACACGTCACAGAACCTGTTATAAATATACATACTGGGCTTCGAACAGACAATTGCAAAAGTGGTCATGCAAGATGGCACATTCAACAGTTCAACAGAATTGATCACCTCAACAAATGCTTCAAGCCGATTAACATGGTGTAAGAAGCACGAATCCTGAACTGTAGAGCAGTGGAAAACAGCCCTATGGACAGACGAGTCGAGGTTTGCACTCTACCAGTCTGAAGCTCAAATCATGGGTATAGTGAAAGCCAAGAGGAACAGTTCCTTACTGATTGTATCCTCCTAACAATGAAGTTTGGTGGAGCAGTGTCATGGTATGGGGCTCCTTCCATGGTTTGGCTTGGGCCCATTAGTCGTTATCGACAAAACCATGAATGCTACGCAATACCAGGACAGCCTGGACAATTATGCACTTCCAACGTTATGGCAATACTTCGGAGAAGGCCCATGCCTGTCGTCAGCAAACAACGCGCCATGCCATACTGCTCGGGTCGTAACAGAGTGATTTGAGGACATGGGTGTGGAAAAGTTGGATTGGCCAGCCCAGAATGGCCGAACTGGAGGCTGCGTTAAAGGCCGAGTGGAGGAACATATCACCTGACATTTATAATAAACTGGTTGAGAGTATGCCGCGAAGATTTAAGGACGTCATAAAAGCAAAAGGTTTCAGCACAAAATATTAAATGATACAATAAAAGCTCTGCAGGTATCCGAATATTAATGGTAGGGCAGTGTATATAATCTTTATATTACACCGGTTTGGTTACGTTTACTGCTTAGTTTTATCCAGTTTTCTCTCTTTCTACCCTTTCCGATCACTGTGACTAATACTAGTGCCAGAGATGAGCACACAGATTTTAAAAGTGCAGAATTTCTATCCAAAACAAATAAATAAATAAATTCTAATTCATTCTACATCAAAGATGGCGCCACTGTTTAAAATGATAATTTCAATATGAATTTAAAGTGTACATAAGGTATATTGTCATTTCTTTGAAAGTACTGGCGAGAGCCAGCTCAATATATATATATTTCCCCCCCCTTATTGTTACTTTTACTTAATAATTAAAATATCAAATAGGAAAGAAAAATCTAATTTGTATTCTAACAGTTACTAAAGAATCAGCAAGAGTACACGAAAAATAGGTTTATTTTCAGTCTAATCGTCACTGTAACCGGGCTAAAATGCACGCAACTGCAAAACATACAAAGTATGCAAATTATCTCATATTTGTTGAGCGGTGCATTTTAAGAGACGACAGCAGCGAAGAGGCCAAAGTAACCTCGCGTGTTGCGTTAAACTACGCTAACCGAGTGTACAATCGATTCCGGTGACAATGTCTCCTTCGTCGTCAGATATATGAGGTGACGCATCACAGAAACCATTCTGCGGGTTTCCTTGGAAAAATTTCGATCACTTAGGGAACGAGATATTTTAGCTAATTCAGTTTCCAGGCAGGATGAGTTTAAAAACATAAACTGAATAATGTAATTAAAAATACAGAAAGGCCGGTAAACCAGTGTATTTAAGAAGTTTTTTTTTTTTTTTTTTTAATCAACTACTCTTCTATATTTATTTATCTTTTTAATGAGGAGAAAATCCGGTACTCGTATCAACGATCCCATTTAAATTTAAGAAGCCATGCAAAAGAGGGCGAAAATTTCTTTCTGCAATCATTTCAAAAAAAAAAAAAAAAAAATGCTTGCAGAACTGTCCATTAAGCCAACAAGATTTAAATTGCATAGATAACGCAATTCTCTTAATTCTCACAAGCTTGCTTTTGCAAAGAGTTGTCCTGGTATTGCACTACTTTTAAACTGATGGCCTCTCTAAGGGTCCATTAGGTATACGAAACAGGATCTTGCGAGTGCGCGTGATTGTTCGGGTCGGGTTATTTACACGCTCCGCTTACTTCAATTGTTTTAGTTTCTTAAACTAGTGTAACCATCTTAATTTTCATCTAGTGTCTTAGATCTATATTCACAGTTCGTGAGGAGTGAGAATCGAAGTGCTTTTTGCTACTATTTCGTCCAGTATTTTCGGATTTCCTGGCAGAATTGCTAAAGTTGAATCGGACCTTATTGTTCGCCATTGTGAGTACAGTGTGTATTAATTTACCAGTTGGAGCCGACATACTGCGAAAAGTAAGCGGTCAGCTCTTCACCACCCTACTTAATCCTAGCCTGAAGGAACATTCCATGGTCAGTAATTTTGGGTACAATGCCATCGAAAAATATGCAACCCTGCTCGAGCTTCGAAAAACTTTCCGACTGCCTAATAAAATGTTCATCATTATCATGCCAGCTTCTATTTTGCAATTTTTGTAGTGGCATTAAAGATCTAAAACGGAATGCGCAACTTAGGAAATCAAAATGGAGATATGCACTCTGCCGCAAGCAAAATAGGGATTCGTCAGATACAGCTGACATATTGGCTGCTCCCTTAGTGCATCTGCCTCCCTCCCCCACAGTCTCTCCCTCTGGAATGCTGAATGTTGTTCATGACGTCACCACACATATCAATTCCACTCTCAGTGAACCGGCTACGAACAACAAGTTTTTGCCTGGGTTTACTGATAATTGTTCTCAAACGGAATCACAGGCTCAAGTCAGCTGCGCTTTTTGCGGGTGTAACACTGAGAAACTTGAAACTATTGAAGGCATTCTAAGAAAATTGTATTCAGAAAATAGCTCGCTAAGGGAACGTCTGAGCCAGCTTGAAGATTATCAGCGAAAGTCCTTGAGCCTACTACAAGGTCTCTTGCCCGTGAACACTAGGCTCCCTTGACCTGGCCCACTGGAACGCCCATCTCCCACACCTGAGTCATCGCGGGGACCATCAAAATTCTTGCCCGAACCTATTTGGTTTTTAAAACTCACTTTCACGGCACAGCCCCACATCGCGTACTATTAATACTAACTTGCTAAGTATCACTAATATCAACTTCGATTTATTTATTTATTTATTATAATTATTATTTTATTTTTATTATTTTATTTTTTATTTTATTTTATTTATTATTATTTTTTTTGGTCCGAGCCACTGAAATCCCAGGAAAGTAAGTGGCAAGACCAGCCAGAGTACAAATATTGGTAACACCCGGCCGACCTCCCTGTGGCGGGTATTGGTAACGTCGGGTCTCACTAGGGGCCCGGCGGCTAACAGGCCGGATGAACAATGGGCACAACAAACTACACAGTACATATCCCACACACTTTTAAATCTCTGGCTTGTCCGATACAGAGAACATACGCGGAGATGGGAGAAATCCCAGGTGCCGTCAGACCCCGAACATACCTAATACCTAATACCTGAGTCATCGCTACTACTCGAAACGGATATAGTTACACTCTCTAAAGACAGCGCCTATAGCGCCATGCTAAAATCAACGAAACGGACCTCTGACATTGCAGGCATGAATGGAGCACAGCAAGGCCAGATGCCCGGACCTCAACCGCCGCAAGCATTCCCACGCCAACGGTATTCCAGAAACAGTAAAACCACTTTGATTGGCACAAGAGTAGTTAACACTAGCCTCAGAATACGAGATCGCTAAGCCACCAGCAATACTCATGCAAATATCTTCATTAGCAGGCTGGATCTGTTGACAAAAGTTTAAGAAATTCAGGCACTGTTGATGGAACTAGGCATACGCGGTAAGCCTTTCAAAATCAATACCAAGCATCCGTCTTATGCTTCCTTTAGGATTCAGATTGATGGGCCTAATTACCAACAATACCTCAATGCTGAATACTGGCCCAGAGGTCTGTTGGTAATGCCATACTATGGAACACCAAAGACCAAGAACTTATCAAGCCCGAACCCCATTCCACAACAATGCATAACTACACCAGCATAGCTACCTGTCCTCTCTAGCGGAGTCTCCCAAATTATATCCGACAGCAGGTGCAACTTATGGATGTCTAACGTGGAGATGACGAGCGAACATCGGACCGGTCGCATTCCAGTTAGAATATCCAGTAAGAGGGCACATTGAACGCGACATCGATCCCGGGACGAGATTTCAAATCATTATGTGAAAAGCAATACTGTTCCAGGAGTAATCTCATCATAGTACAACCTTCTGTCGAAGAAAAAATTCGATGTTTCCTACAAAACATTAGGAGTGTCAAAAACAAACTAGATGGCCTACTTGATTTGCTTTCCTGCGCAGAGTACAACTTCGTCATTTTGATTGAAACCTGGCTCAGAGATGAAATGGAAATTGCTGCCTTCACCTCAAATCTTGGCTATCACACACTGGCTGCTAATAGAATTGGGAGACGAGGTGGCGGTGTAGCAATCTGTCAAAGGAGTTCACTACCCCTGATTAAGGCATCCACTTATCCAGGAGGTGACATAGAAGCTGTTCTTGGAATCTACCGAATTGCTGGTTTGTCGATCTCTGTGTGTGCCGTTTATTTCCCTCCACCAGTTTCTAAGGATTCTGTCCTTAATCTGACAGCATGGCTGTCATCCACAATCAATCATCGGCAAAAGCTCATCATCCTCGGAGACTTTTAACCTTCCACTGCCAGCCACAAAGAAGCTCCTAGATACTCTGTCATTGAACATGTCGGAAATGGGCATCGGTCTTATTCATGTTCCTCCCTCACACGGCGATGCCACCCTGCAGCGCATCTTCTCAAACTGTTTAGTAGAGGAAACCCTGACCATAACTGAGAACTTCCTCCCGTCCGATCATGTTCCGATTGCTGCGATGATATCTCTGCAGGCACCTAAGGATGAACGTACACAAGTACAAACTACAAACACTGTCAGGAGAGTATACAATCCAAAATACATCAACATTGGAAAAGTTACTACCCTTTTCCAACTTTACCCATGAAACATACTGGCTGAGCTTAACATAAATGAGGCTGCCTACTGGCTTTCGAGATGGATGGAATTGCAAGGTCTGCAATGTCCAAAACTTGCATCCTTAGTCCCCACTCAAAGCCATGATGGAATGACCTCCTGACCAAGGCCTTTAGGGAAAAACAGGCAGCCATGCCTCTTACAAGAAGTCGCCTTCACAAGAGTCATATGCCAAATTTTCCAAAGCAAGGATGGATTTCCAGAAGAGGAAACAATTTTCTATTGACAATTTCATGAACGGCCGCCTATCCAGGGGAAAACGTGTGTGGTTCACTAGTCATACTTGCATACCCCTCTATCTTTAGATGTCCAGGAATGATGTGAGCATGTGCTGCGTTTTAAGCGAGATCACCGTGTGTCCGAAGCATATCCTTGGAACGAAGCGTTTAACGTTTCTTCACCTTCTAGTAATACAGAAATTTCCGAAGAACAACTAATAAAAATAATAAATTCACTACCTGACAAGTCCACCATAGGAATTGACGTAATACCTCTTTTTACTCTAAAAATTGCTTCTTATTTCATCAGCAAAGAGTTCACTCAATTCTACAACCAAGTACTCAAATTTGCACAGGTACCTTCAAGCTGGTTTATCATACAGAGTCGTGGCAGTTCCGAAAAAGCCTCGTGCAAAAAGACCGGATGACTTCAGGCCAATATCAATTGCCTCTCCCTTCCTGAAATGTCTCGAGAAGTGCATCTATAATGATGTAGCACTCGCAATATTTGCGCATAGGCCAGAACATACCCATTAGGCCATGCCTAATAGATCTACTGTAACCTGCCTACAGTCATTATCACAGAAAATACTTCGCGCCTGGAATGACAACGAAGATCTTCACACCATTTTTCAGGACATGAAATCTGCTTTCGACTCAGTTCAAATAACACCCCTTCTTGCCTTGCTTGAGAGTTTCTACGGGATATCCGGAATGCTCTTGAGGAATCCGCTCAAGATCCTCAATAATTTGCTATATAGGAGAATGTTTCACTTCAAAGGCGAGGGCATTACAGTCACTAAAAGCGTCGATATAGGAATCCCACAAGGTTGTTCTCTCTCTCAGCCTTGTTATTTGCAGCAATATTCGTTCCACTAATGGATCAAATTCCAGCTTTCCTATCGTATGCTGATGATATTGTTTGCTACTTGCCATGCAAACGCCATGTAGGTGATTCACATGAAAGACAAACCGCCACTGAATCTGTAAACAGCTACCTAAATACATTCTGTAAGTATGCTAAATTGTTTGGCCTGGTCAATACAGAGAAGTCAAACTATCTCATCTTTACGCCAAGTCGGATGACTTCTGCTGATACTGCATCTTCTCTACTTCCGGAGGCGTCTCCGTAGCCAGGTGGGAAGGAGCAGCAGTGCGTAGCACACGCTTCTTGATTAGACCGGGGTTCGAGCCCGTCACCACCAAATACGGAGGATGCGGAAAGGTCATAGAATGACCACCGCATATTCCAGAGCAATATGGCCTTAGTTGCTAATGCTCCGAAAACCGAATCAAGAATCAAGAACTACTTCCGGAATTGACAGGAAATGTTCTGACTCCCACAGACAGAGTCAAATTCCTAGGAGTAATCCTTGACGCCAACCTCACCTATAAAAAACAAATCCAAGCTCAGTATTCCAAAGCCCTGAGAGCGTTCTGGGGAATGAAAATTGATCTGTGCAAAACGCACAATAAGCAAATAATCAAGAAATACCTCGCTACTTACTTCTGTAGTGTACTCTCCTAAGCCGTGGAAGTTTGGTCGGCGGCACCACCCACCAGCCTCAGGAAACTATGGGGCCTCGAATTCTGGGTGCTGAAGTGGGCCAACTTGTGGTCGCACCAGATCTACACAACATCTAAATCTACTCTCTGCTACAACCTGCAATACACGCCCATGGTCCACAGAGCCCATGTGCTAAAAATAAAGTCATTCCTTCATCTGGGCTCAGCTAAGCAGGATCACGTCAACATCTGGAACACGGTTGGTTGGCGTTTGCCAGGCAGACATCTCCGTAGTACCCCCTCCTTGTGCTCAAGGGGTCAGCGGTTACAGAATTTCAAGAGACACTTCCCTAATGTGATTCTGGACACTCTCAACTCGTTCGACATCGACCTGTGGACTATAGACAAGGCATATCGCGATGGCATCTTGTCCTATCTTGCTGTTTGTAAAGGACAGTTATGTATGTGCCGATCTTAGTTTAGCCGATGTCATTTCATGTTCTGCTCAACTTGTAGTCATTTTTCGCTGTAATTACTACTTCATTTTTACATTTTGATTATCATCTTTGCTTTGACCTATTAATTATTATTATTTTTTATTTATTTATTTTTTTTCTTTATAAAACAGAATTACTTGTATAAACAACAAATTGTAAGATTCCTCTGGTTTTCTGTGTAAGGAATCACTATTGTATAAAATTTATGTTAATAAAGAATCTTATTATTATTATTATTAGTTTTCAGAATTGTAATATTGCTCAAGTTATCTGCTTTGTCTGATTGTTGTCACTAGAGACCACTTGGTATCTGACGAGGGACCAGTAGTAGTAGGATATTAGGAGCATCGGCGACTAAGGCCATATTTTGCCGTGTATATTGTCTGTAAATAGTGTGTTCTGAGGTTGATTTTCTGTTTGCTGGACGAAAGTCCGAGTTTGCGGGAGAAAAAACCATGCTACCCTCGCCTGAGACCGACTAACTCAGCCACGCTGTGAAAAAGGCCCATAAAAATTCCCCCTGTCATCGACGGGGAGGGACCAGTGAATCCCGAAATAGGCTGTCATAGCAACATTCTCTTCTTTTAAACAAATGGGGAAGGTGAAGTTTGTATTACTGTGAGATTAAGACTATTGCAAGTTCTACTAGATAGTTTTATTCGGCCAGAAAAATGCAATAGTGGACAAGAAATCTCCCTCTATTTTTGGAAAATGTTGAAACAGCTTGGCTATTCTTAAGTTTTTGTACTTTTCCTAGTTTTAAGCTTCGTACTGTTTTTAAAACCCACAGAAACAACGTTTCATCTTGTATTAATGTGCAGTAACATGTGCTCAGGGCACATGTTACTGCATACGCATCAATTCTGTAGCATATCAACGAATTGCTCCTGTTTCTATAATATGGGGATTTCCAAACGGTATGATTCTATAAAATAAAAATTATACAATCACAGCGATTGAAAACTGTTTATTTTAATTTAAGATATTTCAATCCATTGAAGACACTTCGTTAAATGTTGTGGAGTTGTATTTATGCCATAAAAGTGATTAACAAATTATCGTGAAGGATCGGTTGATTGGAACACAATCTTCTTAGTTTAAGCCCCATAATGCAACTACTTGGAATAATGCTCATTTGTGTATGTACGCCAGGCTTAATATTTGCACTGATTGAGTGCTGTAAATGAAGTTCTATGTTTCTGTTTAAGTACTGTCGTTTAATAAGTTAACAGAATGAGCTATTATCGATGAATAACTATATTTAATAAACCCTAATATAACGATATACTAGTTCTAGTCTCACTAAAATAGCCCTCTACACCTAATGCTATCCTAGAGCCAAAATTTATAACAATAAAATTAAAAGTTTTAAAATTTTCGATAAGTAATATTCGATAAGTTCTGGTTCTGTCTTGTAGAAGTAAGATTCGTTCATATTACACTCTTGAGATGAAACATGAGTATAGATTAATTAAAATACAAGTTGGATTCAAGGCATGCTCGATAAAGTGCGAATTTTAAAGGAAACATGGGGATGGAAATTTAAGGGTTGCCTTTGGTTAGTGCTGATATGTTAAAGAGAAATTGGTAGACGTCAATCGCCATATGCAGCAAATTCCATTCAGATTTAAAATTTACAAGTTTCATTTTTTTAGTAGGATATAAGTAAGAACTCAGATCATTGTTTTAAAGTAGGGTATAAGTAAGAACTTACTTTTTTTTTTTCAAAGTAGGATATAATTAAGAACTTAGACCATTTTCTTTTTAAAGTAGAATATAAGTAAGAACTTAGAGCAGGCCACCTTAATATTTCGCTAAGACAAGACGCCAACTTGTGGTACGAATAAGAAAAGAAAACAAACTTTGATAAGATTTTGTAAGCCTGGAAGATCATATCTGCTAAATTCTCTTCTCCAACGTCTTATATCATGAGACATACGATCGATATGTAAGGTAATCATTTGCTCTCCAGTGATCAGTGCATGAGGTTAGTAAATTCGCCTTCTTGCTTATTTACAAAATTACTGTGAAAAATGTAGTTGTTTTTTTTTTTTTTTTTTTGAAAGATTCATAAATTTTCTGCTACCTAGTAAGGATCTGGGTCGTGCAGTGTACACTATACTGGTTATCGATAAATCATTACTCTTTGCTTCCTGTCTCTTGTGAATAGCTTCTCAAAAAAGTTGAATGTTTCTGAACTTCCGTGAAGATATCAGAGCGTACTGAAGAATTTAACAGATTTCCTGAATAGCTGTTTCATAAATAGCCAAATTTTATATAGAAGTCTTCAGTGTTAATATTTTATGACAAAGAGGATAACCTCTTGACTTCTCACTGACATTCTTTCAAGTCATATTGACTTTTATAAATTTCTGTGAAGCCATAATGTTTCTTGAGAGAATATATCATAAAAATTTCTCACCTATCTTAATGACATCTCTGATTTCAGTGCAGCCATAAAAAACAGATCAAAAAGTCTAATTCATAACATGAATTTCAGAAATTTACACATCGCTCTGATATAGTCCAGTCTAAAGTAGCCATTTCACTTAGTCGATGAATCAAAACTCCAACAAAGCTCGAGATGGTCATTTGAAGAAGTGCAATACCAAGGCAACTCCCTGTGAAGATGGTTGGTTCATAGAAAATGTTATGTTTCTTTTCTAGCACAGCCTTTTTGCCATGTGATGTGATGCTGGTAAAATTCCGGTTATATAGCGGTCAAAATAAATCCCTTTTAACGGAAACATTTTAAACAGCTAAAAATAATTTAAGCGTATGGACATTTTTGGGAACAGACACCAAACTTCATTAGGAGGTAAAGTTGTTAAATGGAATCCTAAGATTGTATAAAAAGCAACCTGCTCACAACAGGATTAAATAAAATTTGAATTTCATTAGATGTTCACATTTGACGGTTAAGTTTCAATAGTACCGAGCTAAAAAGGAAGCACTAATTCTAGCGAAGTTCCCCGTCTATTAAATGGATGAAGAAGTTGAAGTATTAGCAGAGGATAAGTAAATTTAAACATTCCTTAATGGTAACAGGGATGGTGATTATTCCTCCCATAATTCGTGGTTCAATTCTGCATCAAACATCCTTTAGATCAAAGGTTATTTATCGGACTCACGGCTCTTTGTAGAAAAGAAAAAGTTCTATAGTCCATCCTTGGCCTCATCAATCTAAAACTATTCCTTCTTCGTTCGCGTAGTTTCTTTCTTCTTTTTCAGTGTCTCACTGCACCGAAAAGAACATGACAATTCTTCTGTGATACGCGAATTCCTAACGTAACTGAAAATTCATTTCCTTTAAATTATTTTAAAGCAGTTCAAGAGTTGTGTCGTCTCCTGTTTTTCCCTGTAATCTGATTTAAGATATTCGGCTGCAGTAACGCGCTACCAGACTATCTTTAACATTCCATCTAAATGTAGATGAGAATGTCTCCCCTTCCAGGAATGCTAGCTTCACCAGCATGATGTACGGTTCTGATTGTCTGAAGATCAGTAATAGCAGAAAAAGACGCAATGACGTCCACCTACTGTATATAAAATAAGAAATTTCTAATCTTAAAACGTAACTATAAAACGCGAACCAGTTAAAAATTGGAATAGATATCCTCTGGATTTATTTAAACGAAATCAATAGAAGTTAAATTATTTTATTTATTTTTTTTATTCAATCTGAAGATGCACATTTAATCATAAGATTATCAGCGAATTTTAAACAAACCTAACATCGGCAGACAAGAAGTCCATAGATACTTGGACTACTTCTCTTGTTTAATTAATGTGTATATTTCCAGATGTGATGAATAGTTTGAAATCATCGACATATGAGATCGCATCTTAATTTTGATTTCAAGATTTATTTGAAATTATTCAAAGAACTGTTGATTTCTTTGAATAATTGAAATAATTAAGTGGAAATCTTGAAATAAACTGAACGATTTCTTTGTAGCCATCCCTACTTAGCCACCCAAATTAGACATTGATTCTGCAGTTTGACTTTGGAGGAAGCTGCATATTCATTCAAGGATTTGGCATTTCTGTATTCAATTTAAAAATAGAAGAATGCTTGTCTGCTTTTTTTTTTTTTTTCTGAGATCTGTTTTCCGAAACGGACGCTATATTCAATTGAGACATACATGACACTCTAGTCACCTTTCCACCATTTCAGCTATAGGCGCACTCAGTAACTTTATTTCTTCGAGCAACAGTTCAACGTGTGATAGAAACACCCAAGTTGTGAAAGGAAGCGCAAACTAGTACATCGTCCTTTCTGAACAGTTGAGGTACAATTTGCGATAGAGTTTTAGAAACGCCTAAACTCTTAAACGAATCCCGTCTAGTCTGCTACAAAGATATTTTTTTTTTCCCCACTGACAAGAAGTTCACAGTATGTCTTGCTGTTTGGCACTTGCTTGTTGTAAAGCAATGGTGCCTTGGGCGACGAACATCGTGTTCGAGAGGAATTTGTGTCTTTTTTTCTTCAATATCTTTTACGCAATTCGCCTGAAAGCTATATTGTGTTATGGCAGTATCTTCTTGTAGCACTTTCTGTAATTCGCATCAACTTTATCCCCCTAAAAAGATGGAAAATAATAAAAGAATCTGTGTCGAATATCGTGTAAGAAAGTGAACCTTTAAGAGTGTGCACAGCACATGTCTTTGCTTTTTTTTTTTTTTTTCTTTAAAATCGCAATATCTAAAATATTTGTTGCCCATACCAGTTATTTTTATGGCACAATATTTCCTCCGGAGACGTTGTAAATCTACCCATAAATTCAAAGAAATAATGCCAGATGTTATAGCATCGGAGATAGATATAAGAGTGCAAAAGAGAGCAGAAGTAGGTTGGCAGAAGGAGAATTTATATATGCAAATAATGCACGACCTGGTTTCATAAGCATTTAATTTTTTTATGGCATTTCGGCAATTGCGCTGAACTATAATTTACTTACCTGATAGCAGTAATCACTAAGGGCTTCCTGACGTGGGAGAAAATGTACATTAATATAAAATTCTTTCGGAATTAAAAAAAAAAAAAAGCCTTAGCATACTTCGTAATATAATATTCTAGCAATCCCCGACTGCTAGAATGTTATATTACAAAGTGTCCAAAACCGGTTTTATTCCATATCTTACAATAATAATAATAAATTGGCTTTCCAGTCACTTATATGATAAAATTATGTTATAGAAAGTATTTGGTCCTTGAGGCTGTCACAGACATTCTCTCGGATATGCCAGACAAGCTGTACTTGCTACCTGGGAGTCTAAAGCGCTAATGGAACTGATATTCGGGTGACACTCAAGTCAAGTGGACCCAATTTCGGCGAAGTCCGGATGGTCTACGTCAGCCAAATCCTCTGCTTGCACCTTCACGATGGTGGGACTGTTAGTAATCCTGGGTATAATCTCCATGCACAAGTACATGGTGGGTGACAACCCAGGTGTGAACCAACTTAAAAAGAGGTCGAGGTATGGCGCCCACACCACATGGAGGAATGCCACTCCTCTATGTTACCAGACAGTACTAGGTGGTAGATGACTCTCATCAACCGGTGCAATACCACCACTTTGCTTATTGGAGACTTGAAGTGGTGGAACCCATGTTTAGCCTCTACAGCTAAGTTCCGGTCAACCCTTCCCTATCTCTTCCATCATGCAGTATGATTGATGACTTTTGAGGTTATGATGAACATCGTGGTGAGATCCAATATTGTGCCGGAGGAAATATTGTGCCATATTTCGAGGGTACAGCTCTAAAACGGTGTTCGCAGGCCGGCCGCTAGTTAGTACACAGGACCGAACCTATTGGTAACTCTCTAGGAGCCTTCCGGATCAGCTAGTGATCTTGCTACTATCTGCCAGATAGTGACCGGAGGGAGTCCGAGTAGTGTGTATGCGGGGAGCATTGTCGAAACCACGTTATGTCAAAGATCTGGGTATATTCTTACCATGTGTACGCCATATCCAAAAATTTCATTACTTCATACCTAATTCATTTAACAAATATACGTGGTCTCAATTCTAATCTCAACGATGTCCATTTCCACTTGCAGTTTGCCAAACCCCATGTACTTTTTCTGACAGAATCTCAGTTATCGGTTGATTCAACTACTGCCCAAATTATTCGCTGTATTCCTTTCGCCTCAAAGGTGGTACTTGTGCATATGTCCGTTCTGATATTCCCTGTCAGAGACTTGGCGATTTGGAATCTTCTCTCTTTGGTCTTCTCTGACTTAAAATCTCTCTACCTCACTGTGTCAAATTCATCTGTTGTCTCTACCGTTCTCCCAACTCCACTAATCACTTGGAGCTCTTTGACTTCCTCTCTTTGCAAATTGACTTTCTTCAGCCCAACTTTCCTAACAGTGAGGTAATTTTCTTGGTGATTTTAATGTTCACAACTCCAGCTGGCTTCCGTTTTCTAGTCACACCGACCCAGCTGGTCGAGATGCTGAGGATTTTGCAATTATTATGACCTTGCACAGATTGTTCATTTACCTACAAGAATACTGGACAATCCTAATCAAACAGCCAACACGCTTGATCTTTTTCTCACAAACAACCCTTCTAAGTACACGGTCGAAGTGAGAGGTCCTTTAGGTACTTCAGATCACAACTTGGTGATTGTCTCTTCTCCAATGGAACCTTTATCTCATGGCTATTCCCAATCTCGTGTTGTTTGGCATTATAAGAATGCAAAATGGGATAACTTGCGAGATTTCTTTTCTTCTTTTCCTTGGTCGGATTACTGTTTCAAAACTTCTGATGTTAACGTTTGTTCAGATCGTGTCAGGGAAATTATTCTTGCTGGAATGGAATCCTTTATCCCCCACTCCACTTTAAAATCTCGTCCTTTATCTAACCTTGGTTTTCCAATAAATGTGCTAAAGCTGTTCAAGAGAAGAATGTTGCATATCGTAATTGGCTTGTTTCTAATTCTTCAGTTTCATTTTATGCCTACACCAAAGCTCGCAACAAGCGTAAAGCAGTTATTAATCAGTCCAAACTAGAGTTTGAACAGGCTAAGAGTAGAAAACTTGCTTCTTGCCCTAACGGCAGCTGAGCATTCTGGTCTCTTGCCAAAGCTATTGGCCGCAACTTTTGCCCATCTCTGCTCCCACCTCTGTCCAAACCAGATGGTTCAGTTGTCACTTCAGCCAAGGATAAAACTGACGTGCAAGCATCCCATTTTTTCTTCCAACTCATGTATTAATGATTTTGGTAAAACGCCTCCCACTATTCCCAAAACGCTCCATTCAATGCCTCCTGTGGTCTTCCTTCAAAAGGATGTCAGAAGGATTTTGACGAATCTTGATGCTAAGAAAGCTCCAGGTCCCGATGGTATTTCTTCTTAAACTACCTCCACTTGTTCTCAAACCCTGTGCTCCTGAACTTACTCCTGTTCTTTGCCGCCTTTTTTCACTTTCTTATTCCAAAGGTGTTTTTCCTTCTGCTTGGAAATTTGCTCATATACAGCCAGTTCCTAAAAAGGGTGACAAATCCCTCCCATCCAATTATCGTTCCATTGCAATTACTTCTACTCTTTCTAAAGTAATGGAGAAATCAATTAACCGCCAACTCTTAAACTACCTAGAAGCCTTCCGTCTGATCAACGATCGCCAGTATGGATTCCGTCAGTGTCGATCCACTGGTGATATTCTGGCTTATGTTACCCATTTGTGGACTAATTCAATGGAAAGGTTCGGTGAAACACAAGTAGTTGCTCTTGACATCTCAAAGGCTTTCGATCGTGTTTGGCATAAAGGTCTTCTAAACAAGCTTCCATCTTATGGTTTGCCAACTGTTTTTAGTAATTGCTTATCCAGTTTTCTCTCTGATCGCTCACTGAGGGTGATGGTAGATGGCTCTCTGTCTTCTAACTTCTCCACTAATGCCGGTGTCCCCCAAGGTTCAGTTCTTTCCCCCACTCTTTTCCTCTTGTATATTAATGACCTTCTTCCATTGACTGGAAATCCTATCCATAGTTTTGCCGATGATATCACATTGCATTCCACTTTCCATTTTGAGAAATCTTGTCCTGCTCAATCAACTTCAACTTCTCGAAAATCTGCTACCAATTCCTTAAATGCCGATCTTCAGGTAATTCTTCAGTGGGGCAAAGACAACTTAGTTGATTTCAACCCTTCTAAAACTCAGTCTTGTCGTATATCTCACAAAAATGATTCTTCTGCTCCTATGCTTATCTTTTGAAATTGGTGACACTCCAATTTCTAGGCAAAATGATATATCTCTTTTGGGGATTACCCCCGCTTCTAATCTCTCTTGGCACAAGCACATTACAAATATTTCTTCCTCTTCATCTAAAAAACTTGGTTTTCTCTTTCGCTTACTTTTCGTTACTTTTCTCCCAAACAGCTGCTCGCTCTGTATAAATCTCAAATCAGTCCTGCCATGGAATATTGTTCCCACATCTGGGGTGGTGCCCCAAAAACCTCCCTGAGGCTTCTTGATTCCATTCAGAAGAGTGCAGTTAGGTTAATTAATGATTCACCTCTAACAGAGTCTCTCCACCACTGTCTCAAAGACGTACTCTTTCTGCTGCATGCCTCTTCTACAGATACTTCCATGGCACTGTTCTTCTGAATTGGCTTCTATTATTCCCACTCTCTCTCTTTCAAAACAGCCCGAACACGTGCCGCCATTAGCCATTTACTGTCCAGCTTCAAACTCACAGAACCAACTGTTCATCTTCCTCGTTTATTCATTGAACTGCCGTTTTCTGGAACAACCTTCCTTCATACGTATTTCTTGAAAATTACAGTCTACAGAAGTTCAAATCCAATGTCAACAAATATCTTTCGTCTTCTCAACCTCCAACCCAAGCACGGTACTAAGTACTATAGGTTCTAATACCTCTCGTGGTTTGGGGTTTACATAAAAAAATAAACAAATAAAAAATATTATTTTTGTAAAAGAAAAATGTTAATTTTTTTGATTTAACTGCACATAGTTATCTCCTTTCATCATGGCAAATTTGTCCGAAATACTGTATTGCAGTAGGAGATATGCAAAGAAAATAAAAATGGCTGCCATTTTGTTTACAAATGCAGAGCAATACTGTTTTCTCCGAACTTCTTTCCTATGTAATCCACACTTTATCACTACATTTGGTGAGAGTCTACATCTAATTTATTTAGAAGTGACCACATGTCTTTAATAATACAGATGTAAAGGAATACCTTTCAATAAAAATTGAGCTTTTTCCACGACTATACAAAGTACAGTTCTGTTAATTACCAATAAACATCTCTGTCCTGTTATTAAACATGGTGTTCATTGTTTCTTGCTTTAACTGCAATTTGGGTCTATTCTTCTCATCTGAATCTTGCAGATATATGAATTACAAAAGTTAAATTATTAAATTAGATAGAAATGATTTCCATAAATTGTTTTCTTAAGTTTTTTTGCAATTAAACGAAAATTTAATTATACGCCTTTTTCTTTCTAATATTCTATGAATTTTAATTCAATATATGACGATGAAACATTGACAGTTCATCACTCTCAGCAAAGCAAGCTTTCACCTGCATTTTCCTTTCAGTTCCTGTGGCCATCTTGCATTCCCCAGTTTAAGCAATAGCTGACATTAACAGTCATTTTGTGAATAAAAAAGGAAGTGCTCTTTATATCCCCCCCTTAACACTTTTTGTTTATTGTATCCAGTTACGTTACCAGCCAGCTATTAGATTTTTCTATATTTGCATTTGGAAGGAAACCTTAGGCGTTTATTTCGAAATCCATCTGCATCAATTCCCTCTAGTTTTCTTATTTCATTCTAATTCTATCCGTTAGTCCTTCCCTTCAGGTTTTGTGCGATATTATTTATTAAACACAGCTTACAACGACCGCTCCGGACGCAGCCACGTTAAATCGATATTTAATGCGTTCCTAAGTATCCAAAACAATCCTCCAAGATTATGATTCTTGTTGAGAAATATGAGAAGGAACCCCGCTGATAGCGAAAGCCAAGTTATTAAAGTTTCCTTACACCTTGTAAGATCACGTAAAGTTTTATTTGCTGAAGTGGCTGAGACGTCATTTCGAGTAAGATTACGGGCGTGCAGCTAAGCTCGTGCGTCGCATCCGCTACCGGGGCGTTACTTGCAGCTCCGCTGAAAGTGGCAAAGTGTAGCTATCTGTTTGTTGAGGGATTTTGTTCTGTTGAAAGGGAGGCTTCGCTGCCGGTAATGGTCCTCTAATAGCGTCTCTGATTGATTGTCAAAAATCAGTTACAGAGAGAACAATGGATTGGATTGGGTTTCACTAAGAATTCCAACTAAGAAATCCATGTGAAGATCACATTCTTAAGTCCGGGGGGGGGGGGGGTGGACGAAAAAATCCTAAAAAACTGCTTATTAAAAAACGTTGTCGGGGGTGTTTTGGTAATTTCAATTCATAAATACTCAGTTGACCTTTAACGAAAAATTCACATAAAAAAAAATACACATAGTTCGGTTCTGCACTTATGCAAATAAGTAGCTTCCACTGTTTCTAACATATACAAAATACATGCGAATTATTTAGCGTATCATGGTTTTCATTAAAGAAAATTATTAGTATTTGTTTGAAAAATTTAAAGTATTATTAAAGAAGTTTATTCATGTATAACTAATATTTAAAACATTAATAATAGAAGATCTGTATGAGCAAACGATTTTCATTATTTAATATTGGTTAAAAATAATCCAATAAGAAACTAGCCTTTTAAGACGGATTATACTCTACAAAAAAGATAAGTTGAGAACTGTTTTGCATTGTTCTGATTCCACATTATTTTCTGAAATTTTGAAATGAGATTGAGGCAAATATAATTTAAGGGTTGAAATATGCGGGTAAAAAACTGTTTTTGGTACTAAAGCTCTCGTGTATAAATGCCAGTCATGTTCGTGTATTTTTGATTCTCATCTGAGAAGATCGAAAGAAGAATGAAAGTTAACCTAATAAAAGTAGGAAGTGCGGACGATGAAAGCTGGAAATTTGATGAAAAAATAACAGGCCACGCAGCTAAACATTTAATAACGAATAAAAATGACAGATGGATAGCGAAAAACGTATGAAGAAAGAAAAGAAAAATAAAGTTAAAGATTAAATATACTGGAAAATTCAGAAGTATAAAAGAAATGTTGGAAGATTTTTAAAATGGGGAAAGAACGAGTTATAATAAGAAAGAGTACCGCTTCTAACTCCTTGGGCACTTCCACGTTAAATCGCTGACAGTTGAGTGACAAACGGAAATTTGTGTGTGCAAGGGTCGTGTATGGTGCTGTCCTTCGAATCGATAATGTGTTTAGCATGAAATGACGAAGAAAGACCATTTTGTCCTTTTCCATCCTCGTGTTTCCATACTCAGTCCCACTGCTAAATTGTGCAGATGTTTAATTAGATATTGGAGTAGCTTTTCGTGTTCCCCGTTAAAACAAGACAAGCAAGTGAGAGATACTAGTAAACATAGTCACATAACAATCAGCAAGAGTTAGCAAGTCGAATCACAAGGCGAGGACCCCTTTCAAAATGTGGAAGCAAGTAGTGTTAGTTTCGTAAAGGAGAAAGAGGAAAAGATTATCTGAGGTTATCCCATTGACATTTGGAGCAAAAAAAGTAAACTAAGAGTACTCAAATGTATAGATATTGCCGTAATGCAATACTGACATTTAATATAAATAACAAGAGATAAGTTGAACATCATTTATAATTGAATTTGTTGAGATAACGAGTAGTTACATTAAGAGTAACGTAATCAACAGAATTTTTAATGAAAACTCCTTGAGCCGACCGGGCTAGCCGGGTGGGTAAAGTGCCTGCCTGGCAACCCAAAGGTCGCGGGTTGGATTCCCGCCTCGGGCTTGGATCAATGTACTGCAAAAACCTTGGGAGGTGCATTATGGCCACAGAAATCTATGCGCCAACAACTACCAAAAAAAAAAAAAAAAAAAAAAAAAAGAAAACTCCAAGCACAAGAGGTATTGGAACCTATAGTACTTAGTACCGTGCATGGGTTGAAGGTTGAGAAGATACTTGTTGACATTAGACTTGAACTTCTGAAGATTGTAATTTCCAGGGAATACGTATGAAGGAAGGTTGTTCCAGAAAACGGAAGTTGAAGGAATAAACGAGAAAAAAGAAAAGTTGGTTCTGTGAGCCTGAAGTTCGATAGTAAAAGGAGGTTGACTAGTCCTTGTGATGTGCTTATGCCAAGAGGGATTAGTAGTGAAGGTAACCCCAATAGAGATCTTGCCTAGAAATCAGCAGAATCCTTTTTGCGAGATATAAGGCAGGACTGAGTTTTAGAAGGATTGAAATCAAAATCTGGAAAGTAGAATGTAATGCGCTATCATCAGCAAAACTATGGATAAGATTTCCGGTCAATGGAAGGTCCTTAATACACAAGAGGAAAAGAATGGGAGAAAGAACTGAACCTTGGGGCACACCTGCATTACTTGAGAAGTTATAAGGCAAAGAGTAATATACCATAGTGAGTGGTCAGAGAGAAAACTAGGTATCTAGTTACAAAAACCAGTTGGAAAACCACGATAGAGCTTATTTAGAAGACCTTTATGCCGAGACTGACAGAATCCACACTGGATCATTGATCAGATGGAAAGTTTAGGTTGGAAGATAGTTTAACATTTGAAGGTCAAGAGAGTTCTCCATTATGTATAAAGAGTAGAGTAAGTGCAATGGGACGATAATTGGATGGGAGGGATTTTTCACCTTTTTCCTTTTTAGGAAATGGCTTGATATGCGCAAATTTCCAAGCAGAAGAGAAAACGCCTGTGGAATAATAAAGTGAAAAAGGCGACACAGAACAGGAGTAAGTCCAGGATCACAGGGTCAGCTCATTTATCAGGACCTGGCGCTTTGTTGGCATCAAGACTGTTCAAAATTCTTCTAACATTCTTTTTGACGGAAGACTACAGGAAGCATTAAATGGAGTGCACTGGGAACGGCTGGAGGCGGTTTACCAAGATCATCAATACAAGTATTAGAAGAAAAGTAGGATCATGTCTACAGATTAGCTTTATTTTTGGCTGAAGTGACAATAGAACCATCTGGTTTTGACAGAGGTGGGAACAGAGAAGGTCGAAAGTTACGGCCAATAGATTTGGCAAAAGACCAGAATGCTCGACTAACATACGGACAAGCAAGTTTTCTACTCTTAGCCTGTTCGAAATCTAGTTTGGAGTGATTAATAACTGCTTTTACAATTGTTGAACGCTTTGGAGTAAGCAGAAAATGAACCTGGAGATTTGGATACAAGCCAATTTCAATATGCAACATTCTTATCTCGAATAGCCTTAGCTCATTTATTGGAAAACCAAAGTTTAAATAAAGGACGAGATTTTAACGTAGAGTGTGGAATACAGAATTTTTAGCAGGTCAGCTTTAAGTATTTCACTTATACGATCTGTGCCAACGTTGATATCAGAAGACTTGAAACAGTAATCCGACCAAGGAAAAGAAGAAAAAAAAATCTCATAGATTATCCCATTTTCAATTCTTGTAATGCCAAGCAACACGAGGTTGAGAATGGCTATGAGAGAAAGGCTCCATTGGAGAAGAGACCATCACCAAATTGTGATCTGAGGTGACTAGAAGACCACTGACCTCGACAGTGTCTGGGAGGTTTAGATTCTTCGAAAGTGTTTGGGAGGTTTAGATTCTTTCGCAGATAAGGTTGTCCTCTTAGGTTGTCCTCTTAGGTTGACAATTCATGATGTATTCAATAGTAAGAAAAGGTGGGGAGGGTACGTTGTATCAAGCAGCGAAATTTTTGGATATGGCATACATATGGCAAGAGTACACCCAGCTCCTTGACATAACGTGGCCTTGACAACTCCCCCTGAATACACACACTTGTCGGACTGAGATTATACACTAACCGATCCGGAAATCTCCTAGAGAGTTACCAATAGGTTCTGTCCAGTGTACTAACTAGCTGCTGGCCTGCGAACACCGTTTTAGAGCTGTACCCTCGAAGTGTAAGGAAGTTTGGATCTCGCCATGATGTCCATCATAACCTGAAAAGACATCAATCACACTGCATGATGGAAGAGAAGAGTGGAGGATGAGAGAAGATGAAGAGAAGATGGAGAAGAGCGGGAGATAAGGGAAGATGAAAAATATGGCTTCTAAGTAAGGAAGGAATTGTAGCTTAATACTTTTGATGTAAATGCAAATCGGACTTACATTTTTCATACATTTTTCAAGCCATCACATTGAGTTGTCTCGTTGTTGTGCTAAAAATAAACATGAGTCTGCAATTAAGGCGCATTTATTTAAAATCAGTAAGTCGGTTTGTATCGCAGCTTGCGTGATATGGACTGGAAATATTTTCCGTCGAATAAAACGATTTCAAGAGACTTCACTCTTAGTTAAATATTTTATTGTAGTAAACTATGCTTTCAACTAACTGACGGCTTGAAATATGTTTCAGCAAGTGAATGTACAGATGTTAAACTAAATGGAGGAAAGAAATTTGAATGCTTTATCGACAATGAGTTTTTCACCATTTCACGGGTACAGTAAAAATATAATTCTAATATCTGAGAAGGTGAAGTCTCTGTCTGAAATGCGATTTTTCTTTCATGACTCGAATAGTGTTATCTTAAATAGCTTACGAAGTTCCAAAATCATATCTTTAAGGTTTGATGCACACAAAATGTGCTTTGAAAATGATGGATTCCTTAAGCGCATCCATCATTTTTCTCGTTCTTCTGATATATCAGCGATGTACTTTCGTGGAAGTTAAAATAACTTTTGTTACTTCTTCTGCGGAAACATGTAATAGATTACTAGTAAAGTGCGGTAGGGTTTGCTTTAATGTGCAGGTTTTAAATAAAGCTTCGAAATCACGTGTACTTACACTTTGAGAAATAGCGCCTGCAGCAGCTGTTAGCTACCATAGCAACTATCTCTAGGGAAAATATGCTTTTTGTAATTTTCAAGAATTCGTCTTCTCTTGGTTTTACAATCGCTAGAGAGCGACATCTTTATTTTCTGGTCATCCAATGAGAATCTCGTGTTCACCGGACAGTAAAAAAATATTGAATCTCATTCTTATAAATATAATTTTTCATACAATATTTTTTATAAAAATAATGTAAAAGTAATATAAATAAATTTTCTTTAGTTATTGGCCTTTATCTTAAATTTGATGGTTAAAATATAAAAGTTTCTTTGAACACCATTTCTTATTTTTCTAAGGTAACAGCAAATAACAGCAATTATATTGTAACTGCAGATTTCATACAAAGATGGATTTTTCCTCTTTGATCTTCTTCTGATAGTGTGGATTTCATACAAAGATGGATTCTTTCTTTTGGTAAGATTAATTTTCACTTCTGATCTTGTAATTTGCGCAGATGATTTTCAATGTTCTTCCTCGGGAAGGTCTTCTGTTCTATTCTGCAACGGTTTTGATGTTTATCCATACAAAAAATTGGACAAAATTTCTCTCTTTTTTTACTTCTCAGTTCCCACTCTCCTGTAATGAACATTATTTATTGATCTTTCTCTACGCGTTTGATTTCCTCCATCCTTCCTTTAAGTTTTTCTGTTCTCTCTCTCGATTTCTTTGTGTCTGTTTTCCTAGTACAGGAGAGTTACATGATCAAGTTAAAGGATCTGTGTATCTTGCGCTGCTGCTGCACTTCAGGTCCATTAAGGAGAAATACGGAGCCCAAGAAACGCCATAAATGGCACTCACCTGCAGATAATTCTTAAGCGAAGTTCCGAAAATGTCCCTGCATTTCTCTCTCTAGGCGATGCACACCCTTGACAAGTATGTTGTCCTCTTGTTCCTCCCTAGCTCTCTACAAGGACACTTGTTTCTCTGTTGAGCTGGAAAAGTCGATCACAACTCCTAGTTATCCACTTCTGGGCAGTCTCCCTGCACAGCACGTAGAATCCCGTATTGATTGTTTCCAGGGGTAGGCACACGGCAGCCACATAAAACACCCTTTGTCTCGGGGATTATACAGAGACGAAAACTGTTTTACTGAACCTAAATGAGTAACTGATTTGAATATTTCAGTTTTATTTTTATCGTGATAAATAGTTATGAGCGTGCTAAGCCTTTATCAACGGGCACGTGCCTGGCACGAGATAAGACTTCAATGGGGTTAGGAGTCGTTATGTACAACGACAAAACCAGACACTTTTGCTTTAAGTCAGGAACACTGTTATTTTTAGGCGCTTGTTCGCATATGCATAAAGGGGCTATTATCTTCGCCATGTCTATCCGTCCGTCTGTACGCATGTAACAACTTGGTTCCGAATTTTTGGGTATTACTAAATAAAGAAAAGTCAGATCGACACCAAACTTTCAGCGTATATTTTGTTAGTCCCTATGAAGATTTCAGGATCAATTCCGATTCGATAGCCCCTTAGTTCCTCCCCCCCAATGAAGAAATATGTCTCGGATGTTCGAGATTTAGTAGAGAGAAAAAAAAAGTCGGACTGGGGAGTTATTAGGTTCAATTCTAATTTAATAGCCCCCTCAGTCCCCCAACAGAAAGAGTGAAATAAATTTGGAGCTGCAGCTTTCATCTGTAGGGGTGGGGTGGATTATATATGTTTATCACTTGTTTCTATTCTTCTTTATTTACTATATTATTTATTATTAAGCTCCCTTATCTTAAAAATCCCTTTTCTCATTTATTATTATTTATATTTTTACTACACCCCACTTTGCATCTGACTTGTTATCTCACAGAAGAATTCCGGTTCTGAGGGAGTTTATATATTAGTGCACTCCTCCTTTGGATTTTGCTGTGAGTTCAGAAATGACCAAACACTATTTGCATTAAGTTCAATACAATTAGTTTATTATACATATTTACAAATAAAAAAAAAACTAGCAAATCATTATACATTATTCACTTGATATTAGTACATGGCATGGATTACTTTCCTGGTCATTAGGCTCTCCTATACATCATCTTCTTCTTGCCGTTTTGCCAGTATCACTCTCTTGCGTTTATACATATATTTTTTTTCAATTACAGTTCATTAAAACAATCACATTTATTTATACAGTTATTACACATATCTTTCCTTTAATCCTTTGCTAATACAATTCTCTTCTTCTTAGGCTAACTGTCCAACTGATAAGTTTCTCCACACCAGTCACACCTTAACATTAATAAAACTACCATTTAAATTGTAATAGTTCTGTTCACCTTTGGATTTTCAAGGAAAATAAATTAGTAAATAAATCTCGGCTATCTGCGGCTAGCCGCGCCACTCCTCTACTTCTGGGACGTTATTCATGTTAACATACAACTCTACCTGCTCTATAGGTTAACTCATCCAAAATTATTACTTTCCCTCCATTAATTAATCAGTAAATAAACCATAACTATAAACGATCCTTCGTTAAACTAATTCTGAAATATTTCTTTACTCAACTATAGAACATGCACTGAGTTTACTGAATGTGCTCTTACAATCTCAGTTAATAATTTCCTAATCTTCCCTACAGTCCTTTGCAAATATATAGAGGTACATAAGCTTTTTGAACACTTACTTCTGGGGATTTGAATCCTCCCGCTAATACAATGTTTGGCCTGTGACTTTCCGCTCTGCATCGGGGTCCACCATCAGTCTGAAGTCGCTCTTCTTCAGCTCGGAACTGCTAACGTCTGCCAGGGATACTATTCGCTTCGCCCATCATTCCTGGTGTCATATCTTTCTTCGCTGTGCCAGATCATTCAGTAGGAGTCGCTTCCCTTTACTTTATTTTTCTCTGTAGGCTGCAGGACGGTCCGGTGTTCTTCCGTAAGCATTATCTCGCGCCGTCCTCCTTCTAAATATATCTCTCGGTGGACGCTTTCGGACTTCTTTGTTCCATCTCGAGAAAGTTCCCTTTTCTGTAACCTATCTATCACTTAAACTATCAGAACTTAGTCAACTCTCCATAACTGGTTCTACTGGTGGATCACTTCCGGGGACTGTTTCCCGAGCCTACCTCTCCGAAAAAAAACTTTCATCGCCCCCTTTCTCGCGCGCTCTTCCCTTTTTATTTCCCAAAATTTCATACCGCCCCTCCTTTTCTCAACCAATCATTTCTATCTCTCCATCATCATCTCCATTCTCATTTGCCTATTGTACGTGACGTGCAATAGGCAAAAGGTCGAGCTCCTTCCGGTGTATAGAGGACTTCCGGTTTCCAGAAATTTCTCGAACTTTCTTTGTACATCGGGAAACTCAGAATCTTTCCAGAACACACCTGCGTCCATTTACTTGATTCGTCTCGCCTTATTATAAAATGACCACCTCCGCTCTGTTTACGGTAAACAAGAACCGCTCCCCACTGGTACCCCTATTGTAGTCTCTCGAACAATCCGTCCCTAGCCATTCTATCAACTGACCCCCCACTGTTCCATCTCGCTATCTTCGCTTGCTCTTTCAGATAGTGGGCGCTGATCCTATGTCTCTTTCTAATGTTTATTTTCATGGTATATTTGCTCTTACATTAAATGTAGACTCCACTTAATTTAATTCTATTAGCGTGAGACCCACTATCTTAAACGATATTTGTGATTTGTAATGGGTATTACTGTACCAGAAGCTTCCCTTAGAATTAATCTTCAAGTCTGGGGGACAGCAACCCCGTCATTGTTATAATAAAAATTTATATATTTCTCTTTCTTTAATTTGTAAGATATTATATCTTACACATCCTTTTCAAAATTTTGGGACTTTGTGTGAAGGTTGCTCAGGCCAATGAGGAGTCCATAAATTCTGTGCATTCTATGGTTGCATTGTTTATCCCGTGGCAGACTAACTTGGTTACGTTGTTAACAATGAATATAACAATTCCTCGCTTGCCGTCAGGATTCGAACCTGGGCCTTTCCCATTATGTTAGCCACAGTAGCTATTTAACAGTATAATATTTAGTTTTTTTCTGAAGATCATGTTAAGGTGATGATCGTATTAAAGTGATGTCATTCGCATCTAAAATCTGGATTGGTTGCTGTACGTATTTTTCATTTTGTGGTAAACACAGACACCAATATGTATACCAATGTACATTTTCTTTCTGTTTCAGTGTGATGCAGCTGTAGGAATGAAAGCGTTCTTCGACATGTTGTCTAAAAAACCGGAGAAGGTCATGCTTTTTGGAGCTGCTTGCACGGCCGTAACGGATCCTATCGCTAAAGCTTCGCAGTTTTTTCAACTAGTACAGGTAAGTTTATTCACTGGTAAGGTATATGAACACCAATACATGCTGTATATGTAATATACATGTGTTAAGCGTCAAAAGGAACTACACTCACTGGCCACAAAACCAGAAATCTTTTTAAATTGGCATCAACAGTTAATTAAACGTACGATACGCAAATGTAAGTTGCCACATGGTATGATTACAACTTCAGATAAATACTATACGCTTTTCTGGAGCTTCTTAGTCGATCTGTTCATTGGAAAGACATGGTCTTTTCAATTTTCGGAAAGGTTATTGGAGCACATTTAGCGGGAGCCACTGATAAAACAAAGGAACTTACTGATTTGCAGAAAGCAACCATCTCCAAAGTATCCAATTTGTGAAAGATGGAGAATACAGCTGTAAAAGAGGGATCCAGTGTACAGCAAATGACTGACATATTCAATTTAGGCAAAAAAAAACCCCTTTCTTTGCCTAAAGAGTGAAAAAGCTCATGTACTCTGACAAGTCTCGGTTTGCACTTTTTTTGCACCAATGGTAGGATGAAAGTGTCGCGTGAACTTCAAGGAGTCATGCATCCAGACTATATTTGTCCACAACTCAACCAGCTGGAAGTGGCATCGCAATATGGGGTACGTTTGTTGATAAGGACACTTTGCTCATAAAATTTGAAGGTTTACCTCCAATGAACATCTTTCTATGTATCGCACCGAACCTGGTCGCCAAATTCCCCAGATCTGAATCCAGTTGAGAATGGCTGGGATACTTTGGATAGGACAGTTCGGCCTCACAATCCAGCAGCTGACAAATATCCTGATGAAAGAATGGTCAAATCTGCTAGACTCCCTCAGACACCTAGTGGAATCTATTCCACGATATATAATTCTCGAAAAGGTGGCCCTGATAGATATTGAATAAAGGTAATTTGGCTCCCATTCATAAAATTACTCGTAACGTCTCATTTTCTTACTTCGTTACTCTTTGTATATGTTTGCATTGCGCATGGAAATTCTAAATTTATCTACCAGCTCGAGCGAAATCAAGCGTTTTAAAGGATATAAATAATCATTTTACTGAAACCATTAAAATCTGTTTTTAAAACTGGAATTAAAATATTGTTATTGTCCACCATTCTTATAATGTTCCCCTTAACAAAAATTAATTTGTTCCAGTTAGGTACGAGTACACATAATCATATTCTAGTATTTTTTTGATTCAACACTGAACATCAAAGTTACAAAATAAGGTCATTTGCAGAGCGCATTTTTAAAGGAAATAATCAGAACCAGGAAGACAACCAACTACTATAATATAATACGATGTTAGACACTTTAATCAACTGATAAAGATTTCCAACAGAATGACGCACCTCTTGATGATTAATTGTAATTTTCCATTAGTTGTAAACTGAGTAATTATTTACCTATAGGATTATCAGAGTGCAATGTCGACAAGTCCCAAGAATAGTAATTCTGGAGTTTCCCAAAGATAGCATCAAAGTCGGGTCACGGACGTCAATTACCTCTAAATCCTATTGTTTCTATACGGTTTCGCTGTAATTCATAGTAGTAACCGTAAGAGATAATCTGTGTTTACTTCCTGTTCACGAAATTGGCCTGATACGGGTCCTGCATGTAATTAGAAGCAGGAAGCTGAATTGGCTCTCCAGAGCAAGAATTTCTTTTCTGTTTCAACTCAGTTTTCTCTCATAAATAAATAAATAAATAAATTTTCTGTTTATACTCCGGCACGACAACCAAGTCAGTAGAGTTTACAATAAATCGTCAATACAAATATTTATCGTATTTAGTAGTCACGGGCTTGAACCCCGGTCCACTCAAGGAACGCGTGCTATGCACTCTCGCTCCTGACCACTGGGCTACGTCAGGCCTTAACAAGATAGACAGAATACAAGAAACAGCACCGTATTCAGCAGTCACGGGCTTGAACCCCCGTCACTCAAGGCATGTGTACTTATGCACCCGCGCGCCTGACCACTAGGCTACGGCGGCCTATTAGCTATGAATCACGCAATTATTTATCTCTTAGCTCACCGAATCAGGCGATGGTTATCGTAGATTAATTATTATTCGAGTGAACTTATCTTTGAAACGAGGTGTCGTTAAACACGTGAGGATGTTGATTCTAAAGATGAGCCTGTTTATGACAGAGTCAATGTCAAATTGAACAGCGATAATCCTCCACTTAGTGATGTGACCTGCTAAAATGTGTCAGTTGCTATTACTGAATTTTTCCCCAATGTCTCGTGATGAGAATCAGCGTACTTAGAGTTACCACACTTTGGAAAATATAGTTCTACCAACTCAACCTCGCTTAGCAACTAATGGATACATCTGGCTGCCGTAATCTTAGCGAAAGGGACACTTCAGATTTCTTGACACTCCTTGAAAGACATAAATGACACAATGTCAAGAGTATCAGAAGGAACTTCAGTAATGGTGAAAGTTTCACATTACCTCTGTGTGTGTGTGTGTGTGTGTGTGTGTGTGTGTGTGTGTGTGTGTGTGTGTGTGTGTGGGGTGATATGCGTACACGCGCTGAATCTATTACTTTTTCAGAAACTTCAAGAACTATGAGAGTCTAAAGGAACAATCCTGACTCTAAGAATTCTGAACGAATAATGGCGAACTAACAAGAATTTCAAGACTATTTCTTCAACGATTAACTTACTTCAATGATTAACAGCTGAATGTTTCAGCTTTTAACTATATTTTTAAGATAACTTTATACCAACCTAAACTTGCTGTATAGTTTCTAAATAATTCTTATTTATTTCTTAGCTTACATATGCAGACACTCATCCAATGTACACCAAAGAAAGCTATCCCAACTTTTTTCGTGTTGTTCCAAGTGAGTCGTCTTTCAATCCGGCCCGGGTGTCCTTGTTGAGACAATTCAACTGGACCAGAGTAGGAACCTTATATCAAAACACGCCGAGATATGCCTTGGTACGTATTATTGCTTTGTACGGGTAGTTAGATATATGCGATTGTCTCTGCTGTAAATCAAATGATTCTAAAATACGTTCTAAAAGGAGAACGCTCTCTTTCACATATGTAAATGATGTAGCAACTTGACCATATTTCGTTCATTTAGTTAATGATTTTTTCTTATCTTGAACACACTGTTTCTCTGAACAGCCCTTCTTCCGATTCAGGTGGATTATATACGAGGTTCGGTCAATAAGTATTTACCCTTAACTAGAAATATTTGAGTTATGGATATGAAACTTCTCTAGGCAGCTACACTTTAGAGCAGGGGTGGGCAACAGCCGGCCCGCGACAATGTTGAATCCGGCCCCCTCGGTAAATGCATAAATATAGAAAATCCATACCTGACTACACTCGCCGTAAACGTTCGGCTTAATTCGGTTCAATCGGGAATCGCGGCCAGTACAACAGTAACCAAGTGATTCTACGCAGCGTCAAAGAGTTATTTCCTAATTATTATTGTAGCATCGATCGAACGAAGTTCCTTTGGGTTTGACTTCTTATTGAAAAAAATAATATTGGTGCGAGATATTTTATGTTTTATGCCTTTTCTAATTATTACAATTTTTAATTTAATATAATTTATAGCCCATAAAATGAGCCAATTAAAAAAAAAAGAAAAATTGATGCCGAATGCCGCATTTTCAATGATAATTGGACATTCAGATATATTTTTTAAAAATACATTAATAATTTGGTAATTCAAATAATATAACATTTTTTAGGTTCTGATTTTTTTTATTAAATCGTTCAATCTATTCCGGCCGGCATCATGATGCGAAAATTTCATTCGGCCCGCTTACGAAAAAAGTTGCCCACCCCTGCTCTAGAGCTACGAATAAACTCTTCAGACCTCTTGATTAGATTCCTCACTGAGCAGGAAACCAAGCTTCCACTTCATTAATGACCTTCTCCTTAATCTGAAATCTGTGGTCCCATAATCGTTTCTGGAAGAGGAAGAAGCCTGAACGTGAGCTGTTGGAAGATTAAGTTGGGTGCTGCAGATTTTCAAAGCCACACCTTACCGCAAAATCTACTATGAACGCAGCCTTGTGAGCAGGAGCTCGGCTAGCAGGCAGACACCTTTGGATAGCTTCGTCTCTTCAACTTTATAGTCTCTCTTAACGTCCCCATGCCTTTTTGGAGGTAATCTGTAAGAACCTTTATAGTCAAACGACTGACAACATGACTTTGTTGTCAGTCTTGGCTTTTTTGGGGTTGCTGTGTTTCTGGGTCGTAGTGATGTACTTAGCATGCATCCATCGTCACAATTTGGTCAAAAACATCGTCAATATTCTCTTTACCAAGCTCCAACATTTGTGATGAGGCTCATCCTCGGAACCCATCGGATTGCCGCCTTACATATGTGGAGGAACTCAGGCATTAACATGCAAAGAGACCCATGGTTAATGTTCACTTCATATGCTGCAAAATTTATGGTCACGCGTCTGCCAAGGACTAGCTGTTCACTTTAGACACAATAGCAGGGTCCGTGGATGAGATGGGTCTCTCTTCTCTTTGGTCATCGTGCACATTGCTTGGCCCACATCTGAACTGTCTTTTCCAATCTTACAGTATCATTTAATGGATAATTCTCCCCATATACAGCTTTCATCTTCTCATGGATTTGTTTTGATTCTTTACCTCGCAAATGAAGAAATTTTACAATGATCGGACCTCGACCTTCTCCAACATATCACCTCTTTGGTATATTTATGGCTCTTGTTCAGTAACAGATAGATCTACAAAATCAATAACTCAGATATTTCAAATGAGGACAAATTCACATTCAAATTATCAATTAACACAGTTTTTACGAGCTGCTTGTATATCTATGATTCTAAATAAAAAGTATCACTGTCAAATTGAGGTTTTTGATGAATATTATATTATTTTCCTCATTATTTTCCCATTTCAGCCACATAGCCGGTTGCTGACAGATTTGGACAGTGCCAATGTTACGATTGCTGCCACCCAAGGCTTCGCAGATGAACTACAGAATGAGTTACAAAAGCTGAAGGTAAATAGGCATAATCTTTTCAAAAACTGACAAAACTTATTTTTCTACATTTATACAATAAATTTTGGAGCCCAGTATTTATTCATTTTAAAAATATATTTCATCGTGTCATAAAATAGTGTTAAACTCAAAGATAAGTTTCAGTTATTTCATATAAAATTTATTTTTCCATTAAACATTAAGTCTGCAAAGATATTGCCCATTTATTCACCAACTGAAAAAGACTTCATTTTTATGATAAATGGCATTGTGGGGGGTGGTTGTTGTAGGGATTAGATGGCTAGATTCTGGGGGGATAATATTTTTTCTTTTATAATAAATCACGTTATCCTTCCAGACCCACCTCTTTTAACTTTGTATTCCTTAATTAAATTTCCCCCTTAATTTACCACCCTCCACGTTAACACCTGACTTGTATACTGCACAGATGATCACAGATTCTGGGGGAATAATAGTTCGTGTATGTCTCCTCTGGACTGGCTGAGTATTCAGAATGACTCGACACTACACATGATAAACATATACAAATTTGTTTATTTCACAGTATATACATAAAAGAATTGTATCATACAACATCAATTGGTATAATGTTAATAACTGGCATTATATGTGTGTTAAGATGTAAAATTAATAGCAAATGATATAATATGTCTCTTCGTGTCTTTCTGCTTTTTTCTCCTTCTGGTTTAGGTTACATCTCATAAGATTACTTTACTTTCTAACAGTTAAACTTCCCAACTGGAATTACCTCAGTGGGCTTAACACCTCTATGGATATTGTCCTAGATTTATAAGTCCCCGCTATAATCTTTCATTAATTTATCCCTTCCAAAATAATTCAATCTTAATATCTTGTAACGTTTCAAGTACATAGAACACCTTTACATCTTAACTTAGAACATACCAGTCTCAAGTACATGTATCTAAATCTTCCTTGCTTTAACTTATCCTTGAGATGAAGTACATACATCTATGAACCCCTTTCTTCCTCTTATACTAATCAATACCAAATCTACTATCAACTAAATAAACATTTTTCTAAAGTCCTTCTCTTCAAATCTACTATCAACTAAATAAACATTTTTCTAAAGTCCTTCTCTTCAAATCTACTATCAACTAAATAAACATTTTTCTAAAGTCCTCTTCAAATCTACTATCAACTAAATAAACATTTTTCTAAAGTCCTTCTCTTCAAATCTAGCTTAAAATTATTATCTCGTACTTACATATTAACTTAGGGAATCACTCTTTACACTACCTTTTCTCAGTTCAGGGGCGACTCATCATCAACAGCATAGGGCATCATCAGGCTCCAACTGGAAGTATTCATCGGCAAAGGAACTGCTTTTCATCTACAGGGATTCTCCTACGTTCAGGAACTCGCTCTTCTTTCCATACGGCTGTTAAATAAGTTGCTCCGGCCTGCTTTTTGGGCGTCTGATCAGTTCGATGAAACTGGGAAGCATAATAGAATTATCAGGAATCTTCTTACTGCTTTAGTATTAGTATTAGTATTAGTAACGGCCGCATGGTGCAAGAAAGCCTATGGCTTATGCTGCACCAGCCAAAAAAAAAAAAAAAAAAAAAAAAAAAAAAATCCGAAAAAAACAATGATAAAAACAAAAAAAAAAAAAATAAATAAATAAATAAATAACTAAATAATAATAATTAATAAATAAAAAAAATAATAATAAAATAAAAAATAAATAAAAAGGAAATTAAACCTATCATCCTATGCGCTTCCCTTACCCGAAAGTACTATCCAGATGACCTTTGAATTTCCCCAAACTGTCGGCCTCTACCACCCATGAAGGCAACTTATTCCAGTAATTTATAACTCGCTGGCTAAACTAAAACTTCCGCAGTCCAATCTAGACATTTCCCCCCGTAACTTGAATTTATGTCTTCTAGTCCTTCTAGCATCTAGCATCAGTTCTAGCATCATTTATAATCTTGAAAATTTCGTCCTCATTCATTTTACTGATGCCTCTCAGAGCCTTAAACACCTCAATCAAATCTCCTCTAAGGTGTCTAGTTTCCAAACTCTGCAACCCACATATTCGAAGTCTTTCTTCATAAGGACGCCCTTTTGCCGATCTCACCAGGCGAGTTACCCTTCTTTGCACCCTTTCAAGAAGCTCGATGTCTTTCTTCAGGTGCGGTCTCCATACTTGAACACAGTATTCCAAGTGTGGTCTAACATAAGCCTTATATAATGGGATTATCACGTCCCTATCTCTACTTGCAAAAGTTCGATAGATCATCGATAGGACACCATGGGCCTTCCTTGCAACCTGTTTACAATGCTCAGAGAATTTCATGTCTGACCGTATCGTAACACCCAAGTCCCTTTCCTCCAGTACTGGGTTTAGTTGAACTCCACCAAGTGAATAAGTTTTTTTGGGATTACTGTTTCCCAGGTGTAATACCTTACACTTTGTTGGATTAAAGCACAGCTGCCATTTTCCTGACCATTCCTGAAGTCTATCTAGGTCTCTCTGAAGAAGCTCAGCTTGACAGTGATCATTAACTACTCTTCCAATTTTAACATCATCTGCAAATTTAGACATCACGCCCTCTATCCCTTCATCAATGTCGTTTATGAAAATTAAAAACAACAGTGGTCCTAATACTGATCCTTGGGGAACCCCACTTCTTACCTCAACCCAATCTGAGGAATAGCCATTTATCACAACCCTCTGCCTCCTGCCCTGAAGCCATCCTTCTATCCATCTAAGGATTTTCCCAGTGATTCCAACCTGTTCCAGCTTATAAAGCAACCGCTCATGTGGGACTGAGTCAAAAGCTTTGCTGAAATCTAAATAAACAATGTCGAAATTATTCCCTAAATCCAGCTCGTGAGTGACCCTTTCGAAATAGCGAACCAGATTTGTTAAACATGATTTTCCCTTTACGAAACCATGCTGAGTATCCTTGAGAATTTCAATTCGATCCAAATGATCCTGAATTCCACCCTTGATCATTGCCTCCATGATTTTCCCTACTACTGAAGTCAGACTGACAGGTCGATAATTTCCAACTTCACTTTTAGAGCCACCCTTATGTATGGGAGATACATTTGCACTTTTCCAATCCAAGGGAATCTCCCCAGAGTCTAATGATGCTCGCATAATTAGCCTCAATGGTTCAATGCACTCGCTTGCCGCCTCTCTTTATCAGGAAGCCTGGCTATGTAGCTCTTCCTTATCGTTCTATGGTGAGGCTTTTCGATCCTTTTTACTCAGCTCCAGCATAGGTGTTTCCATCTTTCAAGGATTATCTCCTTCCTATTTCAACAACTCTTAAACAGCATCTCCCACAACTCATTACTCTGGCCGCTACTTTCTGGCGATTCTCCCGGCACTTCTCGGGATTTCTTTCCAGCCGCACATCACTCAGGCATCTCCACGGGAACTCTCCAAACTTCCACACTGCCCAAAAACTCCCAACTCTCCCACAAAAAACCTTCCTCACTCCTTTCTTGCATCTGCCTTTTGTTTCAGCCGCTCATTCTATTTTGATCCAATCGTCGTTCGTTCTCCATCATCTCATTATTCTCATTCGCTCTCTCCCACTTCTTCCGTTTTTCTTGGCCCTTCCCTCTCCTGGGGTAACTTCCTGTTTACAAAATTTCCAGCTACTTCGATGAACTACAGGGCGTCTAGATATTTCCTTGTGATCATTCCCGATTCACTTACCGCTATTAGTCCACTCTGTTTCTTCTCTACCGATCCTTGAAATTAATAAGTGCTCAAGGAGTCGGTCTGTTTCATCTATGGGCTAGCTATTTCTACATAGTGTATATCGCATCCAGGGTTTTCTTCACCCTCTTAGTTCTTAAAATCTTTCTCTCCACAAGGGGGAGTCGGTTCCCTTGTTCTTTCCTTCCAAAGAGCTGCTCACTTTCTGTTTATGCGACCATGAACTGGCCTTGCGGTGCTCCCTTTGTACTAGTGTTCCAGTGCTCCTATTGTGTTGTGTACCGTCCTGCTACCCCCCGTTGTTACGTTAATCCTCCCCTACTTGACTGTATGGTACAGAGCGATCACAATCTAAGCTGAAATCATCCTATGTAAATAATATTATTTAATATATACATATTTTTTTTCCTTTGTTATGTTATAATATTTATAACATAACATTCGCTAGGATAAGTGTAAGAATTTTGTTCTTACATTCCTTCCGCCTCCCTTTAAAATTTATATCCCCATTATAAATTTTCTACAGGTTCCCTGCATGTGCGTCTTCTTCCATGGCCTACTTATTAACAACAACTCTATATTCCCTTTTGATCTGTCTCCAAGCAAGTACATGCCAACACCTTTAATTGCCCTACTAGATTATCCTAACTACTATAATATACATGTACACTACTTAAGTGTATATTTTGGGCTTCACTAAACTATTCCCTTCCCATGTTTTCATTAAATGCTGCTCCTAAACACATTAGTTGTAGCCTGTTTGTCTCTTTCAACTTGAGGGACCTTTTCCCATAGGAAGTTTCAGTTATGTGGTTCCATGGCCATTCGATTCTTTTCGGCTCTGTTGATTCCTTTACCAAGTTGTCATTCTTTTCACCTCCACTTTCTTCCACTTTATTTATCAGTTCGCTATCTTCATGTTTCTCTTTATCTTTCTCCTTTACTTCTAATGTTCCTACGCGTAGTGTTTTGGTTCTATTCCGCCGTCTGGGTCCCTTCTTTCGCCCTTTCACATCAATTTTTTCAGTCTCTTTCCACTTCTTTTCTTTCTTTTCAATTACCGAGCTTGATCTCTTATCGTTTCTCTCACTTACCGGACTTCCATAATTCATCTCTCTCATTTCTCGCCTATCCTTGCACTCTATTGGACCAAATATGAGGTTTCTTGAGCGCCAAGGATAAATTCGACCTGTCTTGATCTTCCATGACTTTCTGGGATCAGTATTCCCATACTTGACTCCCTGATCCACCATCTGAGTCCGGCAGAATCTGGCTATATGCCCATATCTGCTACACCTATAACACTTCACCTGACCTTGATGATTCCATTTATGTCCCCGAGTGGCCAAAACTATTGGTTCTTTATTTATAAACTTACTTCTATGTGTGTGTGGCTTCCTCCGTGTGCTGCCTGATTTATTGCTCCTTTTTTCACAGGAATTATTTTTCCAGCGTCTAAGATGCAGAGCATTCATGCTTATATGCTGCCCTTGATTTGTGCCCCTGTCTTGGCAGTGTTCATTTCTGTCCCCATGATATCTATCCCTGTACCAGCAGTTTTTAGCCCAGTGATTGCTTCTCCCGCATATATAGCATTTCTTTCCATATCTTTCTCGCCTAACTTCTTTGACTTCTCCTTTACACCCCCTGCTGTATCCACCTCTTGTGATCTGCCCCGTTTCAGTGTTTTCGCCCCACTGTCTATTATTTTGATCTTGAGCGTTCTTTTTTGTGTTCAATTCTCCTAATAATTTATTTAATTTAACTTCCATCCCAGCTATCTGTCTCTCTAGCCCCTCTAGCTTATTTTCGCCCCCTTTTTCTTTAGTACTGCTTGGTTTTGTCTCTTCTCCCGTTGATACTATATTTATGTCCCTTCTAATTGCCCCCCGACTTTGGAAATCTAATTTTTGTTCTACTACGGCTAGTTCCAGGGCCTCTGCTAATGAATTTGGTTTTCTCCTCAAAATTTCTTTTTTGTATTTATCCCTGACCCCCATCAAAAACTGCCCCATCAGGATTTTGTCAAAAGCGCTACTTTCTTTTTCCGATACTTCTGTATTTAATTTTACATTTATAAATCTTTTATGATACTCTTCTACTGTTTCCCGACTTGTTTGAGAGTAGTTATTTAATATACCTATTCCTTCTAGAAAAGAGTTTTTCGGGGAAAATAGCTTTCTTAATATCTTTTCAAATTCATCTAGGGTTTCCACCTCCATCGCTTGGGTCTCCTCTAAATATTTAGTCTGGGCCCTGCCCTCCAGCTTGAATTCCGCCATCATGACTATTTCCAGTTCAGACAGGCCTTCCTTTTCTTTAATCAGTTTTAGTCTCCGTAGAAAATAGTCTATGCTTTCTGATGGCTCGCCCCTAAATGTTTTTAAAAACTTACTTAGTTTGAGTGTCCCCCTATTATCGTTCCCTACACTGGAAATAAGAGTTTCTACTGACTCCCGTCCATTATTATTTTCCATTTCTGTATCCCTACTGCTGTTCGCTCTCCTTGTCGCCATGACTTATTTTTGGGGGTTTAACTTAACTAACAATCTAATTCCTCTTTAATTCCAAAATTATATATCTTAATCAATTCACAACTATATGCACATTACCTCAAATTAATCAACCTATTATACTTACTATTCTTTTTTCTGGCTCGCCAGCTGAATTTTTTCCTCAGTTTCAGCAACTGAATTACTTTTTATTCTGTCGTTCTGAACACCAGCCTTCCGTCGTGAGGATATATCCTGGCTTTGCTCGCCAATTGTGGGGGGGTTTGTTGGAGGTTATTTTTTTTTATTTTTTTTTTTTAACATATACAAATTTGTTTATTTCACAGTATATACATAAAAGAATTGTATCATACAACATCAATTGGTATAATGTTAATAACTGGCATTATATGTGTGTTAAGATGTAAAATTAATAGCAAATGATATAATATGTCTCTTCGTGTCTTTCTGCTTTTTTCTCCTTCTGGTTTAGGTTACATCTCATAAGATTACTTTACTTTCTAACAGTTAAACTTCCCAACTGGAATTACCTCAGTGGGCTTAACACCTCTATGGATATTGTCCTAGATTTATAAGTCCCCGCTATAATCTTTCATTAATTTATCCCTTCCAAAATAATTCAATCTTAATATCTTGTAACGTTTCAAGTACATAGAACACCTTTACATCTTAACTTAGAACATACCAGTCTCAAGTACATGTATCTAAATCTTCCTTGCTTTAACTTATCCTTGAGATGAAGTACATACATCTATGAACCCCTTTCTTCCTCTTATACTAATCAATACCAAATCTACTATCAACTAAATAAACATTTTTCTAAAGTCCTTCTCTTCAAATCTACTATCAACTAAATAAACATTTTTCTAAAGTCCTTCTCTTCAAATCTACTATCAACTAAATAAACATTTTTCTAAAGTCCTCTTCAAATCTACTATCAACTAAATAAACATTTTTCTAAAGTCCTTCTCTTCAAATCTAGCTTAAAATTATTATCTCGTACTTACATATTAACTTAGGGAATCACTCTTTACACTACCTTTTCTCAGTTCAGGGGCGACTCATCATCAACAGCATAGGGCATCATCAGGCTCCAACTGGAAGTATTCATCGGCAAAGGAACTGCTTTTCATCTACAGGGATTCTCCTACGTTCAGGAACTCGCTCTTCTTTCCATACGGCTGTTAAATAAGTTGCTCCGGCCTGCTTTTTGGGCGTCTGATCAGTTCGATGAAACTGGGAAGCATAATAGAATTATCAGGACTCTTCTTACTGCTTTATCAGGAAGCCTGGCTATGTAGCTCTTCCTTATCGTTCTATGGTGAGGCTTTTCGATCCTTTTTACTCAGCTCCAGCATAGGTGTTTCCATCTTTCAAGGATTATCTCCTTCCTATTTCAACAACTCTTAAACAGCATCTCCCACAACTCATTACTCTGGCCGCTACTTTCTGGCGATTCTCCCGGCACTTCTCGGGATTTCTTTCCAGCCGCACATCACTCAGGCATCTCCACGGGAACTCTCCAAACTTCCACACTGCCCAAAAACTCCCAACTCTCCCACAAAAAACCTTCCTCACTCCTTTCTTGCATCTGCCTTTTGTTTCAGCCGCTCATTCTATTTTGATCCAATCGTCGTTCGTTCTCCATCATCTCATTATTCTCATTCGCTCTCTCCCACTTCTTCCGTTTTTCTTGGCCCTTCCCTCTCCTGGGGTAACTTCCTGTTTACAAAATTTCCAGCAACTTCGATGAACTACAGGGCGTCTAGATATTTCTAGATATTTCCTTGTGATCATTCCCGATTCACTTACCGCTATTAGTCCACTCTGTTTCTTCTCTACCGATCCTTGAAATTAATAAGTGCTCAAGGAGTCGGTCTGTTTCATCTATGGGCTAGCTATTTCTACATAGTGTATATCGCATCCAGGGTTTTCTTCACCCTCTTAGTTCTTAAAATCTTTCTCTCCACAAGGGGGAGTCGGTTCCCTTGTTCTTTCCTTCCAAAGAGCTGCTCACTTTCTGTTTATGCGACCATGAACTGGCCTTGCGGTGCTCCCTTTGTACTAGTGTTCCAGTGCTCCTATTGTGTTGTGTACCGTCCTGCTACCCCCCGTTGTTACGTTAATCCTCCCCTACTTGACTGTATGGTACAGAGCGATCACAATCTAAGCTGAAATCATCCTATGTAAATAATATTATTTAATATATACATATTTTTTTTCCTTTGTTATGTTATAATATTTATAACATAACATTCGCTAGGATAAGTGTAAGAATTTTGTTCTTACAGCATCATATCTTCTGCGGAATGATGAGTTGAAAGATAAATTCGCGGCAGCTTCAGTTCCATTTCATAAATATTTAATTAATAGCTTCTGAAGTTGGCCTTTAGAAAGTTGAACATCTTTTTTTCAAGGAAAAAAACTGCGCAGACAACCACGTGTGGATCTCAGAATAGCAATTTCCATTTTAGATTCGTTAATATTTAAAAAAAAAATGGTGTAAGAAACAGAAAAACAAAAAGCCATAATGTCCAGGCTTTTTTTTAAAGTGGCAATTTGTCCAAGTAATTCGCAAAATATCGGGATTTAAAATGCACAGTATTGAGACAAAGATATGGAATTAGATGGTCTGAAAAGAGAGTGAAAATATTTCAAATTACTCCCATGTTATTCCAGTAAAAGGTTTATGGTACACCGATGCCATTCATCCACATCAGGTTGATAGGGGAAAATGTATCACTCACCCAGTCCCAAAATAGAATTCTTTGTATAATTCTATTTAAGGGACTGCGAATATGTTGAAAATTTAATTCCAGAAATTTAAATAGGGGTGTACACCGTTCTAAATTAACTGATGGTAAAGTTGACATCAGTGAGATGCTGGAACAGAAATTACGAGCTCGTAACTGGTGATCCATCGTTAAGGGATTTAAAAGCACAAAATAATTATCAATAAGAGAATGTAATGCATCTAACACGCTATGTATTCTGGGTAGAAGATAGGGCATTATCCGCCATTGTAGTTTCTCTCTTATGTGAGTAAGAAGTCTTGTTTTGTGTGTTTGTTTGTTTGTTAGCTATAATCGTGAGATTCAGTGCTGACATTGCGGAACACGGCGTACTGGCGCAAGTTTTTCATGTCACGAGAAGACAGTATCTGACAATATTGCTGAGCAGCAATGTTAATGGAGTTTAGCTGTTTAGCTTCTGGATATAAAGTGTTTGTTTGGGCAGATACAGCGAGGTAATATCCCCAGAACAAGTGAGCATTGGAAACATCCATTAACAAACAAACCCGATTGTGTCTACGAAAACAACCACATGCCCGGCAGGCAGTTGTTGAATTAAATGCACGCATCTTGGATATATATATATATATGAGGAGCTCCATGGTTAAAGGTGTATCTTGTTTTTACCTTCAGCTGATTTCGAGCGTTATTGTCTTGAGTTTTATGCATCAGAAATGAAATAACATTAACGTGTACCGAATGTCTTATTATTATTTTATCTTTACAGGGTAAGGATGTTCGCATTATACTTGGTAATTTCGACGAAGAATATGCGAGGAAGATCTTCTGCGAGGTTTGTATCTTTCAATAATCGAAAAACATTTTTATATTTTTATTATTTTAAAAGATATACTGAAATATCAAATTGAAATTTTGGAAATAATTTCTGTTATTCGGTATTTTCTGCTGAAAAATAAATTTCGCGTGCTGCAGTGCTAAAATTTAGAGATAACATAGTATAAAAACATAAGATAATTATAAACTAATTACAGTACGAAATATGTGAGGCTTCATAAATTTACAAGATTCGTTTTTATCTCGCCAGATGGCAGTAATAACTTCAGTTTTACTAATGAGCATGTATTTGGTAACTTTCCTTCGGCATTGTCTGAAAGCGTGGTGTCGCTCAGTCATGTTTTATAGCCGCGATCATGTTTTATAAAAAAGAGTGAGTTAATGAACAGCTCAAATAACACACCTCATCACCACCATCTGGTTCAGTTTAGAATATCTTGCAATTTCTAAAATAATTTTAATTCAGACAAATGCGGAAAGAATGCATCCAAGTGCAGTGCATACAGCCAGAAAAGTGTGATTGTACAGTGAATTTACTAAGATAGCGAACTTAGTTGTCTTAGCAAATTTACTTTAATTATTTATTCTAGAATAAATAATCACAGGCCTGCTATTTAAGTTGAGATTATTTTATCGTGAAACCTGTTCTGCGTATTTCAATTATGGCATTCTATTTTGAAGGCCTACAAGCAGAACATGTACGGAAGGAAGTACCAGTGGATTATTGTTGGCATATTTCAAGAACGTTGGTGGGAAGTTCGTGACCCGGCTGTAACGTGCGAGATTAGTGAATTGAGACAGGCTCTTGAAGGTTATATCGCTACTGACGTCCTGCCTCTGAGTACCAGCAGTGAGGCCACAGTCTCCGGTTTGGTAAGTACTCAAATAAGCTTGGCAATTTCTCTGTAATCATATGACATTTATCACATACATGACAATTCTAACAAAATTCTCTGATGCGATGATATTGGACTCTTCGAGTGCGTTCCGAAGGTCGGTTTGTCTTTTCTGAAGTAAGCTGTTATCGTAATGTAATTTGATATATCATAATTTTATATCACAAATATTCTCTCTAGGAAACTTAAAGGAACACTCACTGCTGATTATTTAAATAATTTGTTGCTGATGCAAATTCTAGTATATATATCTTAGTTTCTGCTTTTGCGTTTGTTGTAGACTCCCGCTGAATATGAAGCTCGGTATGATGTAGAAAGGAATCAGGAATACAGTCGTTTCCACGGATACGCTTACGATGGTATTTGGGCAATCGCATTGGCTATTCAAGCAGTTACAAAAAAACTTCGATCATCAGGATCGCAATATTCTATGAAGGATTTTCATTACAGAAATCCTTTCTGGGGTAATCTTTTCAGAGAAGCTTTCAACGAGACTTCATTTTTAGGGGTAACAGTAAGTATCGAAGTTATCTGAAGAACACGAATAGATATTTCTTACACTTTCTAGATTTTATTTTGCTTTTTAGCATAAAACATAGATTTAACTAAAGGAAGAAATAATTGAAACGCTATAAATTGTTGGCAGACTAGTTGATCAAAGTTTTTTTTCAAGAGGGATCAGCATCTCTAGAAGGCACTCGCCTTCCATTAGCATGGCATTTCGTCTGTAGCGGCATTTGCATCTATGAAACTCCTTATATCTCTTTATATTAGGAGTTCTGGTGAAGATTATCGATCGCCTGCGAATGCGGTAAACGCATGCAAACACTGTTGCACAGCGTTTGCGCACACAGGTTCAAAATACACACCGGTACTTGTTGACATAAACAAATAACAGTATTTTACAAACAGCAGAAATGGTGTAATACACGGAAAATGACTGCGGCCATATTTCAAAGCAGTCGCCCTCAATTTAACTTCGAAAAATTCTCTCAGCATGTTTGAAAGGAAATATACCATAAACAAATAACAGTATTTTACAAACAGCAGAGATGGTGTAATACACGGAAAATGACTGCGGCCATTTGCAGTTGTGCAATATACAATAATTATATATTGTATATTGCACAACCCCGGCTTCTACTCAAGTGTCAATCACCAGAATTGCACAAAACAACAATATAGTGAACTGCATGTCATGGCAAAAAATTAATAAATAGCATTAAGACAGTTGATGGGTCAGGGATGAAAAACTACATTAAAACACAGAACTATAAATGTAGGATACAGCCCAGAGTAGAAAGGGGTAAATAGCGGTAAGAAGCACATGGATGTAAAAGCAGAAAGTGGCATGTGACAGAAGTAGAGACAGAGGAACATATGCTGTATATATATATACAGCAGAAAAATTAAAAGCTATAAATGTGGGATAAAGCCCAGTGTAGCAAAGCGGTAAGAAGCAGATGGAGGAAAAATAAGTATTATGCGGCAGATGTACAAATTACGGAGAGACTTTTGTAAAAGAAAGAAACAGGAGAAATAATGTAGAACAAAGTAATATAATGTGCAAATAAGACAGTGAAATGGATAAAGAAAACTAACGAAAATATGGTGATGGTTATTGACGCCAACTTTCCTAATATGATGGAAACAAAAGCCAAAAGCAACACGTAAGAGAAGGTAAACTAATTAATTTATTAGTTTACTTTCTCTTACGTGTATTTTGGCTAATTTTGACTATTCAGTTTATTTCTCTTACGTGTTGCTTTTGGCTAATTTTGACTAATTAATTAGTCTATTTCTCTTGGCTTTTTTTTTTTTTTTATTTTTGGCTAATTTTGACTATTCAGTTTATTTTAATATATATTTTTAATGTTTATTTTTAATGTTACACATTAGTGTTTAATGTTTATTTTAATTTATAGCTCTTACGCGTTGCTTTTGGCTGATTTTGACTAGTTAATTAGATTACTTTCTCTTACGTATTGCTTTTGGCTAAACTTGAATAATTAATTAATTAGTTTTTTATTTTTACATCTATGAAACATAAATGTGTTTCTCTTACGTGTTGCTTTTGGCTAAAATTAGTTACTTTCTCTTACGATTTGGATAATTTTGACTAATTAATTTACTTTCTCTTACGTATTGTTTTTGGTTAATTTTGACTAATTTGTTTAGTTTCTCTTACGTGTTGCTTTTGGCTTGTTTTCGTCATATTAGCTAAGTTCGCTTCCATAACCATCAGTTTATTACTTTGTTCTACATAATTTCTCTTGATCTTTCTTTTACGTTTTTCTCGGTAATTTGTACATATATGCCACATAATACATACTCTTTTTACCTCCATGTGCTTCTTACCCCTTTTCCCGCCACTGACTGCTTGCTACTCTGGCCTTTATCCCACGTGTATACTTTGTTTCATTTTAGTTTTTCATCTATATATGTTTTAGACAGAAGACATATTTTCATCTACATACAATGTATATTTTAGAGGAACAAAACTAAAATATTTTAGTTTTCTTCCTCTCTTGTGTCAATCTTAAATTACGTTCCGGTTTTCTATACTGTATATCCTCCCTTATACCCTTTTTTTGCATATATATTTTTACTTTGTATTTCTCAAAAGTTTTTTCCTTAACGCTGTTTATTAATTTTATTTTGCCATGGTATGTAGTTTATATTAGAAACAGAGGACACTATATTGTTTTCTTGTCATGCAATTCTGGTGGTTGACACTTGAACCACACTTGCAAAAGACGCCAGGATTGTGCGATACAATTTTATTATATCGCACAATATATAAGTATTTATATAAGTATTTATTTATTTCTATATGGCGTTTAATAGTTATTCTAATTTTTTTCCCTTTTTTTCTTAGTTTACAAATTATACAATTATGGTCGTTGGGTGCTTTCGGTCCATCAGTAGCCCTTGTTCTGATGGACCGAAAGCAGCCAACTCTTCCCATTTTAAAAATGACTAAAAATTCAGTATCTCATAGAAGTGACTTCTTTTTGTTGAATCAAAAAAATTAAAATTTAATTCCTGATGTGTTAACATTTTTTTGGATCGGACTGTATATAAATAGTTTAATGTTACTATTTATATATACAACATTTATTATTTGAAATGCAAAGAATATGCACTTACCACCTGAATTTCTTCAGCATATCTTTTATACCCTTTTTTATATCCCTTTAAGGGTGCTGTTGGCTTTATTAACAATGAGAGAAGAGGACTGATTCTTCTAAAGCAGTTTCAAGGTATTACTTCCACTATCTTTCTTTCTTGCCTCAGTCAAAGTATCTAGTTCGTAAAAGAAAAATTAAAATATTTTCTATTAACAGAGAAATATTTTCTATTAAATATTATCACTCATTTTTGTAACTATGTTTGAATAGGTGGTGTTGAGGTTAAAATTGGAGAATACGATTCCATTACGGATTACCTAGATCTGACCAAAGGAGCCCCTGTCACGTGGAGAGGTATGGTAAGAACCACAATTGGATAATAGCCTTGGATGATAGATATAAAGAAATCTTTAAAAAAAAAAACAGTACACAAGTTTCATTCAATTATGAAACTCCAAAAACTTTATTTATTCCAGATAAATAAAATATTTATAGATAAAGTATTTATAGATAGATAGAATCAATAATTAAAAATATTCCATAGCTTAGATTTGATTTATAAAGTTTTCTAGTTCCACTGTTCAGAATACGCTGTTTGTACACTATTTTGATATTTAATCGGTGATACTTCATTTATTATCCTGCTAGAATGCGTATTAGAAAGTACAGAATGCAATTGGAATAAGATAAACAGACCATGCAATGTCGCCATTTTGTATAGCAGATGGTTTGTGTCCCGTCGTGAGCAGCAGATGAATGGTGGATTTGCTCTACGAAAAAAAAAAAAAAAAAAAAAACGCGATATCCTCTGAAGCGTGTTGTACACGATATTTTTTGTTTGTCTGATGGCGACCATGCGTGTAGACATATATTAATACCTTCGCTATTGCTCCCCATGGAAAGAGAAGGAAGCAAAGTGTCGTTTATCAGTCTTCATAATGGATCATCACTTACGACGATCATGAAGTTCGCTACGACACGGTGTACTGCCTTAATAATAAAATGTAGCTTTTTTTCCACTAAAAATTTTATTCAAACACTTTTTAAGGAACCTAGCGTTACAATGCGGCATGTTATTGGCATTTTTTTTTCGTAAATTTTATGTCGAAGATGTCATAAAGAAATTAATAACTCTTCGGGCTGAACATTGAGGCCAGTCTTGTTTTATTTTATTTTTTAATGGGATGAGGACTAATCTAAAATTCTAAGTTGTTCTTTTAGGTAGGCTAATATATTTATTTTCAATTTGACCTTTCGAAACCAGGTCACGACAGTAGAAACAGAACGCTAATTTGGTTTGGCCAGAAATTTATAAACAGTCTTTGTAGAAATTATAATTTCTCCAAAGGTGTCATAAATTCACAGCCTTTGGAGAAAATCAGGTCACGTGTTTCTGAAGCTGTTTTTTCCCATCTGGAACAAAACTTGATGAAAACTCTTATATATTTTGAAGCACCAATTTTAAATTTCACTAAGCAATTCTCACATTATTCACAATAGAATAATGTGAGATGCTGAAAACTGCTGTAAAGTATACTCTTCAATTATATATACCTCGTGGGTTCAACCTTTATTCGTAATGAAAACCGTACACGTCTTGGCATGGACTCCACAAAGTGTTGCAGTGCAGGAATTTCTGTGTTAGCACTACAAATGCGTTGCACAATGTCTCCAGCAAAGACATTGTCAGGTGGATGGTCGTAGCATCGAATGTCCTTTTCCAGTAGGTCCCAAATATGCTCAATTGGTGTGAGTTCGGCAGCCATGGAAGGAGGGAGAATTCTTTGTCATCGTAGGGGGGGAGGTGTACTTTGTCGGCAATGATAGAAAGGTAGACGTTCCTATCGAGCCGTTGATGAACGGTAATCAGAGGACCCAGGACATGTCACGAAAACAGTCCCCAAACATAACACCACCGCCTCCAGTCTGCTGAACACCAACAGTGCATCCAGCTGCCATGCCCTCATGTTGCTTTCTCCAAATGCAGATCCGCCTATCAGCATAAGAGTTGGAAACGGAATTCATCAGACCAGATGAATCCAATTAGTGGTGAAATGTTGGTACTGATGTGCCATGAAAAGCGCATTTTCTTGTATTTCGCAGTGAGCATGGGTACCCGTGACGGCCATCGCGGGTACCCATGTCAAGCCCATAGTCCTTGTGGATATTGGTCTTGCTATTCTTCCCTTGTACTGGGTGGTTAGCTGGGCCACTGGGCTGCGTCGCTGCTGTGTTACGAAACACACGACGCTCTACACACGGGCATCAACCATATGTGGCTATCCCACGTGTGACCTTTGTCTGGTTGCTCAACCACTGCTGAATCACTCACGGTCGACTCGTGACACTACAGAATGGGAGCATTTCACTATGTTGGCTGTTGTCGAAATACTGGAACCTACACGTCTTTCCCCCACAATCATTTCACGTTCGAAGTCGGCAAGATCGTTATTACTCTACCAATGCGCAAGACGCTGACCCATTCTTCCTTGCAGTCACTTGAAAAGTGATCGAAAACTATAATCATATATCAATCGTTCCCGACTTTGACTACATCAATTAAGTGGGTATTTCTGATTCCATTTGCAACTTGAATAACAGACGAACTGCTCCCATTCTGTAATGTCACTAGTCGACCTACAGGATCCTTAATACTACTGACTGAAGAACATAATTCAAATCATAATGCATTAATTCTTTGGGTCTTTGAACAAACTTCGGTACGCAAAGATCTGATGAAATCGCCTTCTAATAATAACAAAATTATTAATAATATATTTACCACATTTCTCTATATAATGAAATTATTTAACCTACAACTTTATTAGGCAGGATCGGAGTACCAAGGGTGGTCGAGTTCTGAATCATGTGAAATAATAATCTAAACGTAACCTACGTTCTTAGAAGGTAAATATTTGCATCTTAAATTAAATAAAGTTTTATATTACACTCCGTATGGTTATTTAAGTATTGGACAAACTGAAAAGAGCCTAGACGTTAAATATTCTATGAATATTTACCAAATTATTGATACGAGGATGTAATTCACCTAATCTGATTAACTTTAACTCGTGGTGGGAACATTATAAGACCTTTAGTGAATATTTTGCATAATTACTACCTGAATCTTAGTGTAATAATTTTCGATACAGTCTTCTCCAATGAGTTACTGTGGGGGGTGGGTAAGATTGTTTTTATTATATGTAGAAAATCCTAGGCTGAAAGGAGGCCTACAATTATATTATATTATGTTATATTTTTTTTTATCCCCCTTATTTTAACCCCTCCCACTTTAACACCTGACTTGATTGATTTCAGAAAATTCCCAGACTCACGGGGACCCCTAATATATTAAGGTATTCTTCCACTGGACTGGCTGAGTTTAGAAATGACAGACACACACACAAGAATGTAGAATATACAATTTGTTTTTTATTGTCATATTATATATAAGAAAATTACAATAACCTTTAACAGAATACAGTATTTAGTTTGACACTTGTTATTTTACTAATTTTTAAATGTGTATATATCTTGTAATTTACAGTCAACCTTGTTATCAAAAGAACTACTAAATCCTAATACTTATATACATCTACATATATATATATATATCACTGTGTCTCTTCATGTTGCTCTACAAAGATTTCAGTAGGTCCGGGCATTTATTACCCCTCACAACGCACAATCTGTCTCTTTGCTCCTTAACAGTCCATGTAAGTCAATAAACCACCATCAGCCAATGAACAGACAAAATATAATTTCATAAGTGCTCGTTTCCCAACTTATTAGGAAATACATATATATTCATTCAAGAATCCTTCCTTGCAAACATGTCACCAGTCAACAATATCCAACCAATTTACTTAGTTACCTTTCCGTTCAATTAATCCACTATTTCACAATTAGGGCTAGATGCTCATTTAATTGTTTACCTGTTTAATCATTTTCTACCCCAAAATAAGTCATACTCACAGCAATTTAACATTCACAATAATTCAAGGACAAAATTTTTACTTCCTACTACAGATTAACTTACTCTTAAATTGCCTTACTCTGATCTCTATACTAATTTAAATTATCACTCCTTAAGTATTACACTCGTACAAATATATATATATATATAGTTAGTACTTTGACATTCTCTCTTAAAACTTATAGCGTCCTCCTAGAGTCCTTTTCATTATTAAATTAGTTCCCCTTTTTTTCTTATATTCTCAGTACTTATTCTAGAACTTACGCAATGGTCTGGTATTCCTCCCTGCTCGGTCTCTCTTCCTATCTGTTCGGGGTGAGGACTGGAAAGCGAAAGGTTGCTCATCCGGGGAACACAGTAATCTATCCTGGGTTTCTCTACCGGGTACTGCACGGCTGAAGATAATACCGGATCTTATCTCCTTTCTTCCTCCATCTGCGTTGCGTCCGAGGACTGGGATACCTTCCGGGTCGACTAGTCACTCAACTGCTCAATCGAGAAATTTGCCTCTAGGGCGTTTCACCATTCTTCCTCCATAGACTGCATTAACTTCTTCAAGGGAACGATACTTCCGACTCTAGACTTTCACAAAATAAATTCTTATAATCAATTCTCCCACTACAGCTTCCATCTCCCCAGGACTGCTTCCACCACAAAAACTCCTCTCCAAATGATCAGTATCAATTTTTTCTTCCCTTCTCTCCTTTCTCTCAAATTTCCCACCGCTTTCTTCCTGGCCAATCGTTGACTTCCCTATCCTTTCCTTCGTGATCCTATTCGTCTCCCTTCATTTCCGTGGGCGTGCTTTCTTTTTCCTAGTGTGACCGAACTTCCGATAATCTGGAAAATACTGGTAATTTCTCGAAATTAAACGTAAGTTCCGGTCAGCTAAGAGAGTTTCAGGCTTTCTTTGTGACCTCACCCCCATTACTACGTCGCCCACACCTGCTGGAGGTCGAACCGTGAAATCTATAATAGGGCCACTTCCGCACTCAGTGCCCTTTCTATAGTGTATATGCTCCTGTCTTAAGTGGGATTTGTTTCGGTACATTATAATTACTTTTACTGACTCGCTTAAGGAATTCTTTACAACCGAGATGTGGAGTGTTTGGACTAACCTTCGAATTTCAGTGTTTCTTAACAAATGATACTTAACTGAAACTAACTATATTCGCCACAATTAATTCGTCCAATATTTAACAAACTTTATAATTTATTGTAAGGCTGGGTCCTTACATTGCATCCCTCTCCCCCTAAAAATTTATATCCCATATATATAAATTTTATACAGGTCCTCAGGCGGATGTGCCTTCTTCCAGGGCCTACTTATTATCGACAACCTTAAATTCTCCTATTCCTATATACAATTCTATACATGTACATTAATTAAATGTATAAAATTTTTTTTTTTTTTTTTTCACTAAAACTATTCCCATCCCATGTTTTCATTAAATGCTGCACCTAAATACATTTGTTGTAGCCTGTTTGTCTCTTTCAACTTGAGGGCCCTTTCCCCATAGGAAGTTTCAGTTCTGTGGTTCCATGGCCATTCGATTCTTTTCGGCTCTGTTGATTCATTTACCAAGTTATCATTCTTTTCACCTCCACTTTCTTCCACTTTATTTAACAGTTCACTATCTTCATGTTTCTCTTCCCTTCGAGACGTTTTCTTTCCAGACTTTCTATTGACCTTTTCTCTCATTTCCAAAACTCCCACGTGTAACATCCTTCCACTTTCTCGACACTTTCTCTCATTATTCCTATTAGTTTTGTTGTTCTTCTTCAATTCCCTTAATTCTTCTTGTGCAACCGGAACTTTATTAACAGTGTTTGCCTTATACCCTTCTAATTCTTTCACACTCGTTCCCTTTGAAGATTCCCCTCGCTCTGGCTCGTACTGGGCTCTGCTGCCAGCATTTTGCCTTCTGTCTACTTTAGGCCTCACCTGGGTATCACTACCGAAGTTAATGCTGCCATTTCCCACATCTACCCTGGCTCTTAATTTCTTTAGTAGGTCCGTGCCTAGTATTGCGTCATGTCGACGACTGTTTACTCTATTTGCCACTAAATATGAATGGGGCACCATGTTTTCACATCCCTGTAATCTTATCTTGTCTCTGACTATATAGTTGGTGTGAATTTCTTCAGCACCTACTCCTTTCACAAGAAATTCGCGGCAACATCTCACATCTCCCTTATTTGACCCTTTGCAGTATCTGATGAGGTAATCCCACATTAATATTGACCTCGAGGCTCCTGTGTCTACAAGAAATTTACCTGGTACCCCTCCTAAGCTTCCCTTTACATATAACAGGTCGTTCCCCCTTCCGTTATCACTTACAGCGCCTAAAGATATGTTTTTTCTTTTGGCTGTGTTTATGTGTAATGCTTGTTCACTCCTCCCAGGGTTTTGCTCCTGGCTGTAGTTACTACCTCCGCGGTATCCCCTTTGGCTATTCCTGTGTGGACAATATCTAGCGGGATGTTCCTTGCCCCCACATATGTAACACCTCCTCTGTCCATTTCGCCTATCTTCTCTGACTTCCCCTTTCCACCCCTCTGTGTCGTTGTACTTGCCTCTTGTGCTCTGCCCTGTTTGTGGTCTTTCGCCCCCCTGCCTATTATTTTCATCTAGTGCATTCTTTTTTGTGTTTAATTGCTCTAATAATTTATTTAACTTTATTTCCATTCCCGCTATCTGTTTCTCTAACCCTTCTAACTTAATTTCGCCTTCCCTTTCTTTATTACCTTTCGGTTTTGTCCCTTCTCCTGTGGCTAATACATTTATGTCCCCCTTTATAGCCCCCCGACCTTGGAGGTCTAGCTTTTCCTCATCAGTGGCTAGTTTCATGGCCTCAGCTAATGAATTGGGTTTTCTCCTTAGAATCTCTCGCTTATATTTATTCCTGACCCCCATCAAAAATTGTCCCATCAGGATTTTGTCAAAGGCGCTATTTTCTTTTTCTGATACTTCTGTATTTAATTTTACTGTTAAAAACCTTTTGTAATAGTCCTCTATGCTTTCGCGATTATTTTGACTATAATTATTTAATATCCCGATTCCTTCTAGGAACGTGATCTTTGGGGAAAATAACTTCCTTAATATCTTTTCAAATTTGTCTAATGTTTCTATTTCCATCCCTTGGGTCTCCTCTAAATACCTAGTCTGGGCCCTGCCCTCTAGCTTGAATTCCGCCATCATGACTATTTCTAGTTCCGTTAATTCTTCCTTTTCCTTAATCATTTTCAGTTTTCTCAGAAAATGTTCCACATTTTCTGATGGTTCCCCTTTAAATACTTTTAAAAATTTGCTTAACTTAATTGGGCCCCTATTATCATTCCCTATACTAACAATTGTTTCTCCTGATGTCTCCTGCCCGTTGATATTTTCCTCCCTTTCTCTATCCCTACTGCTGTTCGCTCTCCTTGTAGCCATGACTTATCTTTCGAGGTTGGGGTTTAATCTAATTAACTCGTTATTTGTTGTCAATACCTTTCTTATTCTATAACTTAATTCACCTAATTCTAAACACAAGGAAATTCTATTTCAGTACCCACTTTAACTACTTACTTTTTCACTTTTCACTTTCTGGCTCGCCAGCTGAATTTTTTCTATCAGTTTCAGCAACTGGATTACATATATATATACATGTATATATATTTTCCTGTCGTTCTGAACTCAGCCTTCCGTTGTGCAGAATTATCCTGGCTTACGCTCGCCAATTGTGGGGGTGGGGATTTATTGTTTTTATTATATGTAGAAAATCCTAGGCTGAAAGGAGGCCTACAATTATATTATATTATGTTATATTTTTTTTTATCCCCCTTATTTTAACCCCTCCCACTTTAACACCTGACTTGATTGATTTCAGAAAATTCCCAGACTCACGGGGACCCCTAATATATTAAGGTATTCTTCCACTGGACTGGCTGAGTTTAGAAATGACAGACACACACACAAGAATGTAGAATATACAATTTGTTTTTTATTGTCATATTATATATAAGAAAATTACAATAACCTTTAACAGAATACAGTATTTAGTTTGACACTTGTTATTTTACTAATTTTTAAATGTGTATATATCTTGTAATTTACAGTCAACCTTGTTATCAAAAGAACTACTAAATCCTAATACTTATATACATCTACATATATATATATATATCACTGTGTCTCTTCATGTTGCTCTACAAAGATTTCAGTAGGTCCGGGCATTTATTACCCCTCACAACGCACAATCTGTCTCTTTGCTCCTTAACAGTCCATGTAAGTCAATAAACCACCATCAGCCAATGAACAGACAAAATATAATTTCATAAGTGCTCGTTTCCCAACTTATTAGGAAATACATATATATTCATTCAAGAATCCTTCCTTGCAAACATGTCACCAGTCAACAATATCCAACCAATTTACTTAGTTACCTTTCCGTTCAATTAATCCACTATTTCACAATTAGGGCTAGATGCTCATTTAATTGTTTACCTGTTTAATCATTTTCTACCCCAAAATAAGTCATACTCACAGCAATTTAACATTCACAATAATTCAAGGACAAAATTTTTACTTCCTACTACAGATTAACTTACTCTTAAATTGCCTTACTCTGATCTCTATACTAATTTAAATTATCACTCCTTAAGTATTACACTCGTACAAATATATATATATATATAGTTAGTACTTTGACATTCTCTCTTAAAACTTATAGCGTCCTCCTAGAGTCCTTTTCATTATTAAATTAGTTCCCCTTTTTTTCTTATATTCTCAGTACTTATTCTAGAACTTACGCAATGGTCTGGTATTCCTCCCTGCTCGGTCTCTCTTCCTATCTGTTCGGGGTGAGGACTGGAAAGCGAAAGGTTGCTCATCCGGGGAACACAGTAATCTATCCTGGGTTTCTCTACCGGGTACTGCACGGCTGAAGATAATACCGGATCTTATCTCCTTTCTTCCTCCATCTGCGTTGCGTCCGAGGACTGGGATACCTTCCGGGTCGACTAGTCACTCAACTGCTCAATCGAGAAATTTGCCTCTAGGGCGTTTCACCATTCTTCCTCCATAGACTGCATTAACTTCTTCAAGGGAACGATACTTCCGACTCTAGACTTTCACAAAATAAATTCTTATAATCAATTCTCCCACTACAGCTTCCATCTCCCCAGGACTGCTTCCACCACAAAAACTCCTCTCCGAATGATCAGTATCAATTTTTTCTTCCCTTCTCTCCTTTCTCTCAAATTTCCCACCGCTTTCTTCCTGGCCAATCGTTGACTTCCCTATCCTTTCCTTCGTGATCCTATTCGTCTCCCTTCATTTCCGTGGGCGTGCTTTCTTTTTCCTAGTGTGACCGAACTTCCGATAATCTGGAAAATACTGGTAATTTCTCGAAATTAAACGTAAGTTCCGGTCAGCTAAGAGAGTTTCAGGCTTTCTTTGTGACCTCACCCCCATTACTACGTCGCCCACACCTGCTAGAGGTCGAACCGTGAAATCTATAATAGGGCCACTTCCGCACTCAGTGCCCTTTCTATAGTGTATATGCTCCTGTCTTAAGTGGGATTTGTTTCGGTACATTATAATTACTTTTACTGACTCGCTTAAGGAATTCTTTACAACCGAGATTTGGAGTGTTTGGACTAACCTTCGAATTTCAGTGTTTCTTAACAAATGATACTTAACTGAAACTAACTATATTCGCCACAATTAATTCGTCCAATATTTAACAAACTTTATAATTTATTGTAAGGCTGGGTCCTTACATTACTACAGTCACAAATAATAAATCCAATTAGTCTCTTCCTATTAGAGTGCTATAAGTTTGATTTAAGCTTGCTATTCCATGGTAAGATTAAATTCCAGTCTCTAAATTTCGTAATTAGAAAAGTGAACTTGGACACAATCATCAAAGATAAACGAATTTCAGAAAGGAGATTCCACAGAATCAGGAGATTTTGTGGAATCTCTTTCGTAGCTAATCCCTAGGGATGAAAGGATAGGAGAATGGAATTTCCCTGACTCCTAATCGTTAGAGATAGAAACCTTGTGGGAAGTCTCACACTTTATTAGGGGTTCGATTGGCTGACGCTGTGGCTTTTCCTCCCCTCATTGTGGGATTGTGCCAACAGTCAGCCCTTGAGGATGTGATTACCACGGGAAGCCTCCCCTCTATTAACCATGTTTCGAAACGTTCCTCACCAGCTCACAACATAGTAAATCACCCAACACAAAACTCACGTTACCTACACTGTACCCCCAGCTGGCGCTGCATATTATTTCATAATGACCCAAGGCGGGTAAGGAGACCTCCGAAGGCGCCTGGACAATATACGGTACAGAATACATTTCACAATATACCAGATCATGCCCTTTGCGATTTTTTTTCCCTCTTTCCTAAGCTCAAAAGTTAGCTAAAAGGTTACCATTTTACATCAGACATATCTAATAAACGTCATTCCAAGCATCTTAAATTGACGCTTAAATAACAGCTTCTCTCACGTATTTATAAAAAGTATGAAGAGAGATGGGAGATGTGTACTGGGAGTTTACTGGGAATTAAATGGGAGTTTATGAAAAAGGAATAATCATCAGTAGTTCGATAAAACAACGTTTTATATTAGTTTGTCCCAATCGATTTGTATCACCTCTGATATCCTGGAATATTACAATAAATATTATTATAATTAAATAATTAAAAACGTCATTCCACAAACAAAATAGAAAAACAAAGCAACGAGAAAACATTTATTTGTTTTAGCCTTTGCACTACGAAACTTCTAATTCCTCCAGCTCAAAAATTTTGAACAGAAGCCCCGAATAAAATCTCTAATACTCTCGCTACCAGCGAGAGTATTAGAAATTAGCTGAATTTAAAAATCCATTTTTGCTGGTAATGTAATTCGACATGCTTAGCGCCCAGTCAAGTCTCTATAGTTGAATTTCTTCAATTTGATTTATATCAATAGCGCTTTCGAAATTATCTATAATTTTATTTTTTAAAACCAGTTAAACAACTATCCACCACTGCAAAATCAATGTTAGTGTCCGCATTAAACCGAGTGAAAACAAATTGATTTTCTGCAGAAATTACCGTACTACAAAACATGGTGTTCAGAGTGCTGCCATCTACCGAGTGTCACACGAGGTGTGACACGAACGTTCAGAGTAGAAAGAAAAGGCGAACTGAAAAGTTAATAATACTCGCTTTATTTTGTTTTAATTCACTGCTTCTGTTCTAGATAATTGAAAATAACAAAAACTACGTGATTTGGCATAATCAATAATGTCGCTGAGATCAACTCTGAGTAGAACTGATACCTTCTATATAAGCTGTTAGAAACGTATTTTAGTGCATTATTAAGATGCAAATAAATATGCTTATCATTGTTAAAGGTTTACAGTTTTTCCCCTCTTAACTTTTCCAACTGTTTACAAAGTTTTCTAATTTGTACTAAACACCATTAAAATATAAAAACAAATTCTTGTTTGAATAATGTGAAATCTCAAATTCTAAAAATAAAGATGTGGTTTAGAAGTAATTTCCGTAGAAGACTGATGGGCTCCCCTGATGCTACATTAACGTTTGAAGTAATATCGTTGAGAATTACAGTTCATTGGCTGCGTAGGAGTATAACGCAGATGGTCTCTTTGTGATGCTTAGCCAGTCTTATCAATGGCTGAGTTCTACCACTGTTCACAGCTGATTTGAAGATGGAAAGCAAAGTCGATATTGCTTTGGGTAATCAGCATCGTCTGGAAACTGCGATGTGTGTGTGTGTGTGTGTGTGTGTGTGTGTGTGTGTGTGTGTGTGTGTTAAGCGGCAAAGCACCTAAGGACGTGAGGCGTCAATATATTGTGTCTGTAATTGTGTGTATTTTTCGATTGGGTTATTGGAAGAAAAACTTGAGTTCCCGGGAGGGAAAACTCATGCCTCACCTGAGACCGATTAACTCACCTGTAGATTTCCCGCATAAAAAATTCCTCTCGTCATTTATGGAATTCGAAATCAGGAGTTTTCCAGCTGGAGGACAGCGATCACAACCACCATGCTAAGCTCTAGGACACAAAAAAGTATAAAGATTAATGCAAAGAGCTGGTAATGAATTATTTTTGCAAATCTCTATCTTTGAAGTCCTAGTAAAGAGCTTGATCCTCAAATTGGAAATTAAATATTCTGTTTAAAGGATAAACATGTCAGATCACAAGATTAACAATAAATTGATGAAATCCGAGTCAAAAAGCAATGGATATGTCCTGAGAAATAATATGAAGATTCATCTCCTGATTCCAACAGATGTAAACTTGTTACAGTAGGCCATTTTCTGATTACATAAATGGGTATAAGCTGTTATTTTTAATAAACAGCTTAAGATCAACTTAGGCTGCTAACTGGAGTAGCATACATTAATAATTTCTAATAATAATTTTATCCAAATTAAAGAGGAGACAGTCAAAAATCCATTGTGTTTGTTAAAGTCATGGGATTCATTTTGTAAAGAAGCTAAGAAATACGGTGAGGGGAACAATGTGATAGTAAATTGTAAATTACTCTTCTCCGAAAAGTTGGGTAACTGATTTATAATTGCGATCAGCTTTTGATTATGCTGAGACCTGACATGAAATGAATCACCGTCCCGTTGCGGAGCCATCGCTGCTTCCTGCGAGAAAATCTAAGGTTGTGATCAAACCACTCTATTGGGAATTTTGCATTTAGGACGCTCGGTTTGGATGAGAACGGACTGAGCCTTCCTTAACCTCGTAGAAACTTTGCATTCTGCTTCTACAACTGGAAAAGTTTCATTTGGTCTGTAAACTCACTAAAAGTGTAGATCAATGGGTTTCGTTTGTAATTTCAGTGAGCAGATTGATTGCCAATTTTGTTCTGGAATACCAGTTCAAAGGAACAGAATAAAACTAGGTGGTTTGAAAGATGGTACCTGCCTTTCGCATAACATAATAGAGGCAGTGTGCAAATATTCTGATGTTGCTTTCTAACCATGTGAAGGTCAGGGCAGAACTGTAAATCCTAAAACGTTCGAAGTTTCAACAAGGCTATTCTATCTCTGGGAGAGGACTGGAAGGTCGAAGTCGCCTATAATGATTTTGAATCCATTTGCGAACTTTTCTGTAGCAATATAGTTGTGCGAATTGTCATGTAAGACGAAGAACCGAAGGTATGAGAAATACGGCAGACTATCACGGTGAAAGAGTAAGAAACTTAAGTATTCGTGAATGCTTCGAAATTGTCTCCAAGTTAATTTCAAAGAAAATTGCGAGACCATCATCATCTGCAACGTTATTGAAATTCCCCTACTCCTTTCGGAGGAGAGGTAAAATACTTTCATCATCGTAAAAATCCAAATCAAAAGAGCTTAAAGGCATCTGATACTAATGTGAGACGTAGTCCAGTGTTCAACGCGAAAATGCAGTACTACACGCGTTTGAATTGACGTGGTTCGAACTCACGTAACCGCCAAACACCTAAACATTATTATTAAATATAATATTCTTGTCAATATGATTAGCTTTAAACTCTTGTGACCTATTATTATTAGTTGTGCTGGAGAATAAACAAAATACTCTAAATTAAAATTGGTCTTCAGGTCGAATATGTTTTTACATAAACTAATTAGCGTTTTCTGTAGAATTTTCTGCACCTTAGTGCCTTCACCAACACTTTATTAGGTAAGCGCCCTTATCGTTTTTTAGGTAAACGTTAGGGGAATACAAGTTTATGTACACAGGAGCGTACTTGGCCCTTTCTGTAATAGGCTATGCCTTTTAGCCTTAGCTGCTTTGGCGCTTTAACACAACCTAACCCAAAGTAGATTAGCACTAAATGAAACGTGTAAACTAAAAGGAAATTTCTGATCTCTGAAGATAAATAACATGGCTCAGTGTATGGAAATATCAGGACTGCTGGTTCAGAATTTTGATGGGAAACTATTGAAAATTGTGAGGGTCGTCATCATTGGCGAGTAGGCAACTGAGGCAGAAATGATCAATGCGCAATCTGGAATAAAGTTTTATGCATTCTGTTTCTCCTTAGACTCGAGAATCATTCTTCAAGTTTTGCCTTTATACAAATAGCTTATTTGTTTCCGCTTTCCACAGGAGCAACCATTCTTTACAGGTTCGTCGTATAATTTATTTATAATCAATATAAGCCGTCCTGAAAGTAGATGACATTATATTTGAGGCAATTTTGGCAGCTGAGTCCGCCTGGTCCATTCTCAGAATGCTAATATCAATACATTTTGATTGGAATCCTGAGAAAATTCCTGGGAATCCAGCTCAATAACGTTCTTGTTAGAACCAAGGTTCCAACATAGAATTATGAACTGATCGTGTGCATGAACTAACTGCGCACAGATTTGCTTCAGCATAAATCTTCTTTATAATAATTTAGTCTTATCTAATTAATAATTTATTTCTTTATTTTAATAATAATAATCTTGAAATAATTGTCTAATAATAATAATTTATATTAAATCCTCTTCCAGTCAGAGACTTTACGCTGACGAGCACTCACAAAACTTTTAATACGCCAGAATTTATAATGGTTTTTGTTGATTGGTTTATATTCCCCAGGGCTAGCGGGATACCATACAACTCTGAAATATAAGTATTGAGATAATTGGCAGAAACACAAGAAAAATATTAGTAAGCTATACCAACTCTACTGGCGATCTTGGAACCATCGGCCTATACTCTAAGCAAGCTGCTAAATTCAGTGGAATGGGCTACATACAATTACTTGATTGATATCTCGAAGGTAACTTTCCCCGTTTTTGAAAATAACTATCAATATGTATCGGAGAAATCTGAATTGGTGGAATTTTCATGAAGTGTTTACATATTATGGTTCAGACCCTGTAGGTCTGAACCATACGTCTTCAGATCTTTTAGTTTAATACCAGATGGTTTTTTTTTTTTTTTTTAGCCATGATTATTCTAACAGAGGTTCCCCATTTTGGTGTGAAGAGATATTGCCATGTGGCTGATGTAGAAGGCTGGTGGTTTTAGCTGCATAATTTAGTACAGAACGTGTTGTCGAAGACCTACCGAAGATTCATAGGTTTCGTGCAGAGGTTTAAAACTGGTGATATACGAAAAACCATTGTACAAATCCATGGATGCTTATAGTGGCAGCATAATATACCCATGCTTCTTTTTTCCCACTCTCTTCATGGGCTATTGAGTCTTCATATTGGTTCGAAGACTATTGAGTCTTCATTTTGGTTCATTCACGGACTATTAAGTCTTCATGTGATCAAGCCTTTACCTTGATCATATGAAGACTCAACAGTCCATGAATCAACTGCCTGAAAATCATTCGGAATTGCTATACTCACTCAACTGGCACTTCGAGTCAATAGATGCGTGTTTAATATCGCTGCCCGATATTTTCCATGCTATCAAAAATAATAATAATAATTTCGTGGTTATAGAATCAACTAAAGTACAAATCATTATCCGGTAGATGGTGGGATAAAAACAAAAATTAATTTATTTTGCGTTTAATTTTTCTGAATAGATAAAAAAATGAAATAATACGCTTGTACTCTGATATCCTTTAGCCAACGCATTTATTTTCATAGGAAGCTCCGGACCACCGACGGACAGAACACATCGGAAAATAGCGAAGAAGAGGATCAGCATTACTGTGTATTCCATCATAGTTATTTTTGCAGTCCTCGGTATAATCCTGGCCACTGGGTTTTTAGTCGTGAATATTAAGTACCGGAATCAGAGGTATTTATTTATTCCTTTGTAATTACATCAAGAAATAAAAAGTTTTCCAATGTTTAATTAAAATATACTTCTGATTTTGAAATTACAGTTAACTCATTTTGATTTCAACGTTTTTAACCTGTCCCGTTATAAAACGTGGTAGTGTTTAAGTAGTTAAAGGTTCGGGATAGCGGAAACTTTTGTGGTCCATTAACAAACTTAACTGTGAAATATAACAATTTCCCAGTACAAAAATATCGTTGAGGGTTAATTTTCAGTAGTAGTATTTTAAAGAGAAATTTTGATTAGTAAAATTTTAAAGTAAATCCTTAATTTTCAAGATAAAGAATCTCATCAAAATTCGGGTTTCCTAAAATTACAAGCAAAGGGCAATTCATTTCTTTGAATAAATATGTTTTTTTAATAACTAGAAGTGTTCCATAACTTTTAAAAGGATAGTGTATGTGGTTTCTTTGTTGTGCGTTTTATAGAGATATATTTTGTTGTCCTAACAGATTCCTAACCCTTCCGAATGTAGATCCAGGTCTTTGGATCAATGTGTAAAAATTAAGATTAGTATATCAATAAGCGTACATCAAGATAGAGAATGCCATGAAGATTTTGCAGGTTTGTTTAAAAATAGTCTTTTAGGTTGTGTGATCTCTTTAAGGCAATCTAATTAGGCTGTGTCATTTTTACCATATTTAGATTGCTTTAAAGCGTTTTAAAGAATTTAGAGAATTCCCAGAATTTAACTATTGTTGCGCTACGTTAAAGTATAACAATGAAGCGGACTTTTCTTCATCAGCCAAAAGAAATTAAGATAAAATAAAATTAATAAAGAATATTTATCTATTCCCATTCCCAAAAGGTAATTGTACATTTCTGCTTTTAACTTAGCCAGACTGCCTTCACCACTTTGCGAGACAACTTATTCCAGAGTTCGACAACTCGCTGTCCATAGGTGAACTTCTTGAGATCCAATCTTCTCTCATTCCCTGAAATTTTATATATGTGCATCCCCCACTTCTTGTCTCGTCTGGGAAGGAGAACAGACCTTCCTCATTCATTTTATTCAACCCTTTCAGCGTGTTATCCTTCCTCAACAAGATCTCCCTTTTTATATGCCGAACTTTTCAATCCATAATTTCTAAGCTCTTGACATAAGTGCATTGATTTGCACTCATCACTAATCTGGTCATTCCCTCTTGTTTGTCTATTTTTAGTTGCGGTCTGCAGACCGGATTAAATACTTCACATGCGGTCTAACCATCATTTTGTACAGAAGGACGTTGACGTTGTCCTCCCTACTAACAAAGATCCTAAAAGTCATAGACAGGAAACTTTCCTACCAATCTGTTTACACTTCATGGAAAAGTTCATATCACATTGAATTGTAACCACGTAGGTCTTTTTCGTATTTATTTTTCCCCTTAGCTTAAAACTTCAGGATTTCTGTTCCCCAAATGTATAATCTTAAATTTAAAAGAATTAAATTTTATTTTCCATTTGTCGGACATATATGAAACCGATCCATTCTGTTTGAAGCATCATAGCCCACCTAGAATTGCTAACCACCCTTATTTCTACCTTCATATCATCAGCAAACTTAGACAGCCTCTATTGATAACCCTCATCAATATCATTTATGAAAAGTTTCACCACTTAAAGGCTTTCTGAGTAACCAAATTTAGACACGAAGTTTTTAAAACGACCATTTATTAGAACTGCATCATTGGTTTACTCGTTTGGTTTCGTACAAGATGACTGTTTTAAAAAGTAGTTGAAGTTAAATTTTCCTCTTTCGTATTCGGTAAAAATAGTAACTCTTGTTGGATTATAGATTTTTTTCTTCTTCTTTCAGTGATTGGCGATCACTTTTTTGAATTCTTTTCTATCTTCAGCCCGTCTGACAAGTTCTTCGAATCCCAGTCCCGCCCATCTCTTGATGTTATCCATCCACTAGGTTTTTCGTCGGCCAACTTCTCTCTTCCCCTCCAGGACCACCCACAACAACTCCTGCTTCCTTCCTCTCATGATCTGTCCCAAGAATTTCACTTGTCACTTTTCACGATGTCCATTATTTGCCGATTATGTCCTATAATTTGTAACACTTGTTCATTTGTCATCCGCTTCGTCCAGGGGATTCTTCTATACACCCACATCTCGAAGGACTCCACTCTCTTCACCGCTGAAGCCCCGAAGAGAGTGTTGCGTGTTGCCAGTGTAAGGTTTTTTCCGAAACCAGTGATTTGTATTTCATGAATCCGAATCTCGCGATCTCAATCTCTTCAGCAGGATATAAATTCTCATATTTGAATCTTTTTACTCTTTCAATACTCTTGCCATTTAAAACAAAATTATAGATTTAACAACCTTAAATTTAACTTAGATTATCCATAAATGAATAATAGATGTTGAATTCCAGTTAATTGTAAATACAACTTTAAAATTCTTCTGCTACATGTGTGCGTGATACGTGCGTTTAATGGGATGGTGTAACATAGCAAACTCTGCTTATTCAACTTAATATTAATTATAAATGTTTTCAGAAAAGTTCCAGATATTATTGAGGGGCTGCTTCCTGAGAAGTACACATTTCGTCCAATTTTATGGCATCCTGCTTATCCTTTTACTTTTCCCACCTATCCCCGCAAGAGGATACATTAAGCGAAGACTGATAATGCAAGAGGTTCGGTACCAATCCACCAGAAATTCTCTGTAGCGCATTTCACCAATTCTCGTGCAGCACAAATGCTCGACATGCTTGACAAGGTGTCACCGTTGGTGCCGTCAACTATTTGCCCTACACGTGACGCCGTCTATACTTCTATATACCCTCTCCGCATCGCGAACGTGATGCTATTTACAGCTATCTTCTATGCTCAGCTAAGTTTTACATTTCCTCAGGAGAGTCGGGAGACCTGTGGCTGTATTTCCGCCTGGTTGACATTCCCGGAGAATTGAGAGAATTGAATTTTTCGGTCTCTAGTGTGCGATGAAATCGTTTTGACGTAAAAGAAACCGTGTCCCTTTTGAAATTCTATTTGCCTTCACATACGTTTCTTCGATCTGCTCAGCAGGGGAAAGAACACTTTGAGCACGCCACAGCTTTTATGAGCAAAATATTTCCCAACGTTGTCATTTCCACGAGGAACGCCGTGTTTGAGTAATTCTAGACACGAAGCCACTGATTTCTGTAGAAAGACAACGAAAGTCATCGATGCTTACAACATTTCTTTGACTCATAACAAACATTGCTAACTGTACGCAGTGTGCAGAGAAAAAAATCGCTCAATAAATTTAAAAGAAAAGTTGGCAATATTGGAGATGGCAGTTACTTTTTCAATATGGTGTAACTGTTTCATTTTAAACATCAAACTGATTTTAAAGCGTACACAAAGGGAAGAACTGTTCGAAAATGTTCCCTGAAGTGTATACGATGAATATCGGACTTATAGATCAACTAGAGCAGCAACATTTGACATAGTTTAAGTTCTGATGAACTTATTCATGAATGTTAGAGCTATTGAAACGAAAAAGATGAGGTTCCCTAAGGATGGAAATTTCTTGTATCACGACAATGTCCTCCCTGATGTTCTCAGATAAACAAAATTCATTCAAAAACTGAAATTACATGCTCCACACAGTTCCTGTCATGAGTCTTCTGATTTTCGCATGCCTGAGCCAAATTGTGACACACTTTAGGGGGTGGGGGAGTTGAAGTCAATAATGATGCAGATGGTAGGTATTACATGCAATGTTCTGGAGTAACCAAAAATATATATAATTACAGATGTGTTTACAGTAAGCAGGGTAAGGTATGAAGAGTTACTCCACTTCTCGAGTGGAGAAACTTTTATGGACTCTGTGGCCGTGCTCAATATACTCAAAAGCAGATTAATCCCATCACTCTGTTATTGAGAAGATGGCTGAACAAAATCAACGCACGTCACGATTTGCGAGAGAAGTCGAAAAGGTTGCAGATATCATAAATATCTGAATTGACGATGCAACCCTTTTGAAAAGATCTGAAGTCAAATCTTATGGATGATTCTTTATATATTTACAAGCAAAGTTGGGTTAAAAAGACTCGGCAGATGATGCCGGGTGTTTCCTGCGATTTCTTCATCCCTAACAAGCAAACTGGCCTGAAATCGTATTATAAACTACACGCTCGTGCCTCGTGGCCTGAGTTTTCTTGGCACTATGAAAATCATTTACGATATAAGTGATCCATGTAATTTTAATTTATTTTGTTTTCTAGGATGCAGTTTATCGACTGTCATATAAAGCTTATGTAGTTTTCTTTTGCTTTTTGTCTAGGTATATTAAAATGTCTAGTCCCTACTTAAATAACATAATTGTTGTTGGTTGTATGCTGACTTATACCAGTGTTATTCTTCTCGGCTTGGATAGCGGTTTAAGTAGTGAAACGAACTTTCCTTACATCTGCACAGTAAGTATATGTGAACGATAATTTACAGTGATTTATTCTCTCATATTCAGTAGAGTATAATAAACAGATGTAGAATTAAAAGTGATAAATAACCCTGCAGGAATGGCAATTTATTATCATAATAAACAAAAACGTATTAAATACATAATTTTACTATTAACAAACAGCATCCAGTTTTCTTGATAATTTCGATCATTCTGTACCAATCTAAATTATTATTTCAGGCTCGAGCGTGGGTTCTCATGACTGGCTTTACTTTGGCATTTGGTTCTATGTTCAGCAAAACATGGCGAGTGCATGCTATCTTCACTAACATAAAGCTCAACAAAAAGGTAAGCCAACTGTTGTTATTTTCCTTGGCAGCGAGCGAATTTAACCATCTTTTAGGAACCAGACTGCGTAAATCATTATTTCAGAAGAGATCCATGCACCATCAGAAACAGATAATTTAAATAAAGCGTTTCGGAAGCAATTACAAAATTCACCACAGTGTTTTGCTAAATTACAGGAAGACATTTTTTTGAAGTGATGTAGTCTTTTGTGAAAGACACTTCAAACACCCCGTCATCAATTATCCGAACTTAGATTTTCAATGGTGTTTCGCCGATTCTTTCTTAAAGACTCTTTGGACTCGGGGCGAGTTAGAAGTAATTTACGCATGCGCTGAAATAAAAACCCTCCATCAGTAGCAAAGGTGGCATTGTTCTGCTCTTCTGTAGTATTCCTGGTTTTCTGAAAAGGCGATTGATTTTCTGAACAATAGTTTTTCAGCGGTTTTTGTGAAAGACGTACGGTACAATTAGGTGACTATTTTTAAATGTGTGCATTTGTTCGGGTCCTGCCATGGCTCTGACTTCGGGAAGTTTATTGTGCTTAAATTGTTGAAAGACTTGAAAAGGAAGAGAGCGAGAGGCCGCTTCAGTAGCTTTAAATCCTAACGTCAGAAAGATCAGTGGCTTATCTGGAGGTACGTGGTCCAGAGTGCAGAGGTATATGTGAACCTGCCCTCCGTATAAAATGCGTACGAACGTTTTAAAAAAGGTGACATATTATGGCCACCCAAGAACTAAGTCATCAGCCCGGGTAATTTACCGGATTCGAACAGGGGCCTTTTCTACCCCACCCTTGTATATAAAAAGATCATTTAACGTGGCTTTAGAAGGTTGCATCCTGCGTGCACTTCAGGAAGCTAAATAAGTTCGCTCTTTCTTTTAATTCCTTTCGCTTTGAGATTTTACGCAAATTCAGTACATTGGCTATACCGCAAAAGCTTTCTTTTAATGCAGTGAAGTGTCATCTACAGTTTAATAACATGTATTCCAAAGACAGAGCAGTGGCTTTCAACTTTTATCTACACTGGGCACACAGCATGTTCTGGAAGGGGTGTAGGCGCCCATAACCATAAAAATCACATATAATTTAATATTTGAGAAAGCACAACGTGCAATAATTAATAGCAAAAATTGAGTTGAATGGGGGCCATAAATGTGTAAACATTTATGGAATGTCTAAGCACGTTCTCGAATGGGATACTTCGACAAGCACATGGAAGTACACTCGTAGGTGCCAAGTTGGGAATCATTACGGTACAAAATATGTTTCTTTTAAAAACTAGCAAGTGTTAACTAGCAGCTGCTCCAACTACTGTATTTACATTATGGACTACAAACTTTTATGGCATTTTTTGGTATAATTTCTTTACACAGTGGCAAATTTGCCACAGTCACCAAGAAGACAATTATGTCTAATATATATATATTTTTTTTTAAGATGGATAATAAGTATACTGAGTGGACAGAAATCATGGGATACCGACCTAGTAACGGATCAGCCCACCTTTTGCCCAGATAAGGGCAGTCACATGGCGAGGCATTGCGTCCACTAGTTAATGAAAGCGTTCCACAGGTATTTTCATCCATGCTTGCTGCACTGCTGTCGATGATTCCGTCGCACTCCTGGGTGGAGGATCCATAGCTCGAACGGACCTTTCCACAGCATCCCGAAGATTTTCCACAGGTTCACGTCCGGTAAACTGAGAGGCCATTCCATGGTGATAAAATCTGCAGAATGCTCTTCGAACCATGTTCTAGTCACCACGGCTCTGTGGGGAGACGCATTGTCCTGCTGGTAGGGTCCATTGCCCTCTGAGTGCACGATGAACACGAAGGGATGCAGATGGTCTGCAAGGATGGACACGTAACCTGGACCGCTCAGAGATGCGTCTAGTCGTACCAGGGATCCCAACGTGCGCCAGTTGAATACGCCGCAGACCGTCCACCTACCTGAACAGTTCCTTGTTGACATGACGGGTGCATAGCTTCGTGCGGTTTCCGCCAGATACACACCCTCCCGTCCGCTCAAAATAACTGGAAACGGGACTCATCGTACCAGGAGACGCGTCTCCATTCATCCAAGTTAGCGTCGATGTTCTTTCGCTCAGTTGAGGCGTAGAATCCTGTGTCGTGCTGTTAGTAACGAGACTTTGGTGGGTCGGCGGCTCTCATAACTTATTGCGGCTAATGATCGCCTGATGGGCTTGGTGAATACGTTTCTGGCACCTCCCTCGTTGAAGTCGGCGGTAATTTGTGCCACTGTCGCTCTCCGTTTGGCTGAAACAATGCGAGACAGACTTCGACGGCCAAGTTAATCCACCACCTTTCTCCGCCCACAGAACTGTACACGATTAGATATTATTCCGGAAATGTCGTATTCCCGATACACTCTTGATACTGTCGAACGGGGATAGTGCAATTTCTGTACAACTTCCGCGATAGAGTGACCCATGCGTCGGGCACCCACTATCATCCCTCTTTCAAAGTCGGTTAACTCACGACGTTTATCCTGACGTTTATCCATACTGACATCGAATTACCGTCTACGTGAATGCAGTTATGCAGTGTACTTATATACCTGCCAAGCGGTGATTTCGTCCACTAGCGAGAGGGGTGACAGCGTCGCGTTGCCCAAGAACCAGTATCCCATGAATTCTGTCCTTTCAGTATGCATTCGGATTTTGGCCCAAACCATTACTATATTCTAAAGCTAATAAAACAAACGAGATGAAAAGTTAATAAAACAAAGATCATTAGAATAAATGTCACTCCTTTCTTTTTATAAAAACAAACATAACCATGTAATTTCTTTGAATGAAAGAGGGAATTGTTTTGGTTTTAAGTTTAATCGAGGAAAAAAAGTTTAACTCAAAACAAAAAACCTTTGGCCTCTTAATAAGAGGGGGCAGCCGTGCATCTTGGACTCAGTGGTGTGATCGTGGAGTAGCATACGTGACTATTTGATAAATATGCTGTAAGTTTGAAACTATGTACCGCCAGCAGCGCACGGTCCTCAACTAACTCTGACGTTAATATATCCACTTCCTTTGCAATTACATGGATTTTTTAAAACTCTTTTTAAACTGTTGGAGTACACAAGTACTACCAACCAGTACTTGTGTACTCGAACCAACATATGCCATGGTCACCACCTCCATAATAAAACAAACAAACGTTAACATAGAAAATTCAAATTTGAGGATCAACAAAGCTAATGAAAATGTTTAAGTCAAATTCTAAACGACACGCATACAACAACAACAACAACAACCTGTCAATATCATAGGACTTATTTCTTTTTAGACTCCTTTTTTTTTTAATCTACTGTTGGATTACAGTGCTCGTGCCATTGATGAATTATGTTTTCAGCATTATTTGATTGCGTCATCGAGGGCATGATAAGAAGACTTCCTCCTCCTTCTGCCCTACATCCATTACTGATGCTTTGTACTTCAACCATTAGTAGATAGCTTCCACTGATGATAAAAACAGTATGGCATTTAAAACCGAGTTTTACAGTTCTGTCCAACTTTAACGACGATCAGTACTCCCACTTTGGTCGATACCGTAGGTAAACTTTTGTAAACCAGATGTCTACTTTCACATGCAAGCACCTTTTGATGGTTTCGAAGTATTGGACTTTAAAAGAAATGCCATATGGAATCTATGGAAATGTGCAAAACCAAACTATGCCCATAAAATTTGAAAAGTTCGCGAATTTTTAACACTGGAAGATTTCTTCAATATATATATATATATATATATATATATATATATAAATAAATTGTTCTTGCTGTGCACACACACTCACATACCATATGGCATCCAAAAATGTATTACCTAGCAGATTTATTCAAATATGAAGGGTATGTAGCGACTCAAATGAAAAGTACCTTCTGCTACATTTTTTGGACGTTTCCTTTATTTTTGTAGGTGTAGAAGACTTACCTGGCTTTTTTCGAATTTTTGCAGTACTTCTAGAAACCACATATTAATTGTATTTAATCTGAAAATAATAGAAAAATAGAATCGATTGAGAGTGATTTCATACTTTAATTTTTAATATTTATATGATTTAAATGACATCATTTAAATTACATCATTAATGACATCAGGATTAGTCTCTGCAGGTCATATTGCGGACCTCTTATAATACGCTCGAGGTAGGCAGTCTTTCTTCTCGCAATTGTGGCTGTACCACTTTGTTGAAGAGTGTTTTGTAGCTTTTCCTCCGATTTTCCAATGAGGGCAGTATCGTCTACGTTTCGCAGATTACTGATAACTAAACCGCTAACAGTAATTCCTTCTTCAGAATCTTGTATTGGATCTATAATGTTTCCAGCATAGAGATTGTACAGCATAGGATACAACACACATCTTTGCCTTGCTCCTTTCTGGATTTGTATCCAGTCTGTTTTTTCGCTCTGCAGTGATTTCCACATCTTTCTCAAGGTATAGTAATCGTATATCCTTAGTTCCTTGGGATCGATGTTTAGTTTGTTCAAGAGCAGGAATAGGATATCATGTTTCAAGTAACTTAATGCTTTTTAAAGTCAATGAAGTAGACAAACAGGTTCCGCTGGTGTTTAATTGCTCTTTCTGCCAGTATATTCAGAGCAAATATTGCTTATCTTTTACAATCCTTTTTAAAACCCATCTGGTCTTTTCCGATTTGTTCTTGAATCTTGCCTTCAGTTCTGCGTAGAATCTTCTTCAAAAGGGCTTTCATGAAGTGGCTTATGAGGCTTATTGTGCGGTGGTCTGCACATTTTACTGCTGTTGCCTTTTTTTGGTATGGAAATAAAGGTGGATCTCAGAAAGTCAAGGGGCAGTTTCCCTCCATTGAGGATATCATTGAAAATATTGAGGAGCTGTTGTTTTCCTCTTGTTCCGAGGTATTTCAGCTGGGATGTTATCAATGCCAGTTTTTTGTTATTGTTCATAGACTTAATCGCTTGCTCCAGTTCTGCCATCAGAAAGTCTTTATGTTCACCTTCTGTTTTGGTGTTATCATTTCCTAGTTGTCTATCCTCCTTGCAGTATAGCCCCCTCAGATATTCTTGCCATCTATCCTTTTTCTGTTGCGTGTCCACAATTTCCCTATTGTTTTTATCCATGTGGCCCCTTGCGTGGTTTTACCTGATATTGCATAGTTCCTTCCCTTCTTTGTGGACTAGATGTTCTGTGGGGGGAGGGGTTTATAGTGAAATATATATATATAATTTATATTTAGATTTATTCCCCTATTTATTTATATATATCCCCTTTATAATAACTCCCCACTTGCGCATCTGACTATTACTTCACAGAAAATTCTAAGTTCAAGGGGAAAAGCTCTTATATGTGTTTAATTCCCTTGGATAGGCTTGTGTCCAGCACAACAAATAATTACACAAATGTTATATATAAAAACAAGTTTATTATGCATATTTACAGTTAAATCATAACAAATCTCATTAAGAATAGAATTTCACTGTTTCAACACCAAGGTTCTTACAACATATCCAGTTTCTTCCTATCTAACAAGCTCTTTTACAAATTCCCTTTTTTTTTTGTTATCTCACCTTTCTCATTACGCATACACAGGTTAAATAGTTACACTCTTTATATGCTCACCTTATTTCTGCTCCTATTACAACACAATCAATCATACCTCATAGGTGTCAATAACACTTTTTTATTATTAAAGTTAAATATATCATTGATCATATTACTTTTATGTATTATCATAACTACCAATTTATTCTTTAATTCCTTATTCCTCTTTTTTTTTTATATTTCTTTAACCAGTGTCAGTTACAGAACTTGATCCGACCAAAGTACAATGTTGCATTCAAACACACTTTTAAGGTTTGGCAATATACATAAATTTAATCTCCACACATTTAATATTTCTATTCTTACTACAATTCCTTCCGTTCACTTTCTCATCTTCAATACTATCCTCCTTATTCCAAATTACTGCCTAAACCAACCATAATTGCCTTAGAGTAGATTTTACTACTATTTGGTTCACCCATCTAATCTTATCTTTATCATTAAATTCCCCAATATCGTATTACAGTCCTTTCACTAGTATTTAACTTACAGTATTCTCGAAATAACTTTCTCTTATCATTGAATTCCCCAAATATCGCACTACAGTCTCTAGCAGTTAACTTACAGAATTCTCAAAATAACTTTCACTTACTTAGATTCTATGGTCAGGTGTCTTCATAAGGGCCTTCTATCCTATCCTTATCCAGAGCTGCTATCTTCCGCTATCCAGGGAAATATCTTACAGCTTCCAGGGCATTATCATACGGCATTCGCAACTGCTACTCCGCTTTCAGGATCTGCTACTTTGCCTGTCAGGGCGGCTACCTTCTGTTCCAGGGTTGTTACTTAGCCTTTCAAGACTATTTCAGGATATTATCGCCTTCCTCGGTGGACTGGGTCTTCTAAGGGGATCTTCTCTCATTCTCACTGTTGCAGAACTCCCTTTAACTACCCCTTGCTCGTTCATCTCCTAATTTCTCACTCACTTGCATTTCTCATAATCTCACTTCGAATTTTTCGTCGGCTATTTCTTCATCAACTTTCCATCAACCCTTCCCGACTCACCCATTTCACTAGCACCGCTCAAAAAGTCCTCTCCCCTCGTTCTTTTTTTTTTCACGCTCCTTTCTTTTCCCCTTGTGTCCGTATCCATCCACAATTTGCTCCGGAGTTCGCCACGCCTCTCCACAGTGTTTTCTTCCAATCTCCCTCTTTCTTTTTTCATTTTTCTCTTTTCATTTGTTGGAAGGCCTAGTTCAGCCTGCCCCTTAGCACGTGATTCACTATACCCTTTTTTACAACCTGTTGACATCCGTTGTGTTCTTTGATGTCGGCCGAATACTCCAAAACAACTCTTCCTGTCTCATAACAGCTTGTCTCTATTGCACTCAAAAAACCACAAAACGTGACACTGGATACCATAGCGTCTATTTTTAGAAACTAGTGTGTGCTGTTCAGAATACGTTTCGGGTGTGTGACCCCTCATAAACCTTAAGTTGTTTCTTTGCTATAGACCCCATGCCGTTTTGCCGTAGTTTATCCTTGTATATACCCTAGTATAACGGAAGTTAAGGCTGGACACTGCCCTCATTTCTACTGCTATTTAATTTTTATAACTCCTTCCAGAATAATTCTTATTTCTGTTGGCGATGTTACCACCTTATTCTACTAGCGGCAGGATCAAAAAAAAAAAAAAAAAAAAAAAAAAGGAAAAACCCATTTCTAAAGTCTTTATATTTATTAATTTATTTTTTCCTTTTTTTTTGTAAGATTTTCGGATCTTACAGTTCCTTATGCTCATTTTGCAGATATTCAATCCTTTTACATCTCTTCTCCATCCATATCTGTTTTGTCTTCCTTATTTCCTTTCTAATCAAACTGCCATACATCTTATAATTTCCACAACTTTGTTCTTAAAGTTTTTCCTGCGCTTCATTAGATCTAGTATCTCATTTGTCATCCATTGTTGTTTGGCTTTCCTTTGGGCTCGTCCAAAAATTGCATTTGCAGCATCTGTAATTATCTTCTTGAGCAAGATCCACTCAGATTTTGTATCTCTATCTAGTAGATCAAAATTACTGTCCTCCATTCACTCTTCAGTTGTACTTATGAAATGTCTCCCATATACAGGCTGGCTAAGTTTTGCCAACTTATTCCAACTGCCTGTTCCAACTTTGGCGTTGAAATTTCCCATAACTAGATTGATTCCTTTTCTTTTGGCTCAGTTTAGGATGTACTTGAGGTCTTCTAGGAAACCTTGTTATTTTTCATCAGTGTATGATGTCGTTGGTGCATAAAGATGTTAAGTGGTATTGAAAGAGTATTAAATTTGGTTAATACTGTCCTGCCTGAAAAAGCACAGTATCCATTTAGGAATCTGATCTTTTCATTGCTGATAAGAATTCCTACTCCTAGTGCGGTTAATTTCCACCGAAGTACGTACATGAGCTTTTGGCCTTTCACCGTACTAGTTTCGCCTTGTCCTGGCCATCGCACCTCCCCTAAACCCAGAATATCTATGTTCATATCATCATGTTCTTTTCTGACATTTTCTAATTTCCCTGCTTGATACAAACTTCTGACATTCCACGTCGCAATTAAGTGGTTGATCTTTGTTTTTGAATTTAGTTTTATAAGCATCTGGCTTATCGCTTCAGGATAAGCCAGATGGGTTATCCTGAAAACCGGGGGAGTTATCTTAAAACCGGGGGATTCTTCGCGCCCTCTGGCCATTTAAGGCCTACCCGGAACTGAGGGCCATTTTTGTTTTTTGGCTGGTCATCTGGATTTCTTGGGCTGATTAATGTGGTAATTTCCCCTTGCTTTCCCCATCGCAGTGCTGTAGTCATAGGCTTGCCTAAGTCTTCAGGTATTAGAATTAGTATTAGTAATGGCCGCATGGCGCAAGAAAGCCTATGGCTTATGCTGCACCAGCCAAAAAAAAAAAAAAGAATAAAACAATGATAAAAAAAAATAATAAATAATAATAATAATTAATAAAAGAAAACGAAATTAAACCTATCATCCTATGCGCTTGCCTGACCCTAAGATACTATCCAGATGACCTTTGAATTTCCCAAAACTGTCAGCCTCTACCACCCATGTAGGCAACTTTTTCCAGTAATTTATAACTCGCTGGCTAAAATAAAACTTCCTGCAGTCCAATCTAAACATTTCCCCCCGTAACTTGAATTTATGTCCCCTAGTTCTAGCATCATTTATAATCGTGAAAATTTCTTCCTCAGTCATTCATTTTACTGATGCCTCTCAGAGCCTTAAACACCTCAATCAAATCTCCTCTAAGGTGTCTAGTTTCCAAACTCTCCAACCCACATATTCAAAGTCTTTCTTCATAAGGCCGCCCTTTTGCCGATCTCACCAGGCGAGTTACCCGTCTTTGCAATCCTTTGAAGAAGCTCGATGTCTTTCTTTAGGTGCGGTCTCCATACTTGAACACAGTATTCCAAGTGTGGTCTAACAAAAGCCTTACATAAAGGATTATCACGTCCCTATCTCTACTTGCATGTTTCCAGTCTTGAGCCTAGTTAATGTTAATATCAACTGCCTCAGGTTGGCAATAGTGAGCTGCTGCCCACCACTATGGTTTGTATCGGAGGTTTCCTTCTCCTAGATATCTCTCTTGGTCTGACTCCTATCCTCGAGGACCTGTCCAGCTTTTCTCCCTTCTGGTGGCTGAGCTATCGCTGGCGTAGGTCCCGGGATTGTCAGAGCACGTAGATACCATCGATGGAGGTCAGTCTATTATACTGATTAAAATATTTATATTAATATTCTCTATAAAATATTAATATTCGGGGGGAAGGACTGTATGAATTTTCCTCCCGGAGAATCTAGATTTTCATCCAGTAAAAACAGCAAAATCGACGACAAAATATATGCAGTTTACGGAAATAATGTACTGACCATGAGCTAGCTACCTCGACGTTTAATCTAAAGCAGCCACCTGATCAGCGACATTACTCTGAATTTCTTAATAAAAATATTTTAATTGTTAATATAATTATTTTTGGCCTTGGCTTATTAATATTTAAACTTTTTAAGCACTGAAAGTTTATTCCTGGATAATAGATTGGTTACTATCGTAACTACAAATGTTTCTCTTTTTCAGGTGATTAAAGATTATAAACTGTTTATAGTTGTTGGCGTCTTGGTATTGATTGACGTTGTGATTCTAACCACCTGGCAGATTATTGACCCATTCTACAGGGAAACAAGCACGGGAGCGCCAACAGTAAGTTACAATAAAATAATGGAACACGAAAATTAGTCCAAATTTTGCACAGTGAATCATTAGAAAAATAAATCACAAAGTTATCTGGAAAGAACTGATATTTTTCTCACATTCTCCCTAAATTGTTCATTCGAGATTTAATATCATCTTTAAAATTTTTCTGCATTAGTACAGTTCTAAGTAATTTTATATTGATCATAATAGCTAAATAATCAGTTGATTTTTCAGTATACCTTCATTGCGATAAACAAAATCAAATGTTTCTAATGTGCAACGTTTCGCATACTCCAAATTCACCTGAGATACTAGTGCAACATAGGCAGGAGCGAAGGATCAAAATACAGTCGAACTTCGATTATCCGAACGTCACTTCCTCTTATATCATTGCATCGCGACGCAAAATAGCTGCTCCTAGTTTCAAAGCTAATAAACAGCGTGTTACAGTTATGGTGTGTGCAAATGCATGTGGACAGCATTGTCTACCATTGTTGGTGATTGGAAAATGCAAGGATCCAAGATGCTTTAAAGGTGTAACTTCCCTACCAGTACGATTTCCAAGACTTTATTCCAAGTGTGAAGAGGCATCAAGAAAATGAGGTTAAAGCTGGTAAAGGTTTGCTTATTATCGATAATGTACTATCCCACCCTCCTCTTGATAAACTGAATTCAATTGACAAGAAGTACATTGTCAGGTTTTTACCGCCAAATGTTACAGCCCTGATACAGCCAATGGATCAATCTGTTATAGAAAAACTAAATAAAAATATGTACAAAAATCAATTCTTTCGTCGCTTGCTGCTACCAGAGGGAGATGAAGAAAGCGTGGTTGAGTTTTCAAAGAAGTTCGACGTTAAGAATTGTTGCTACATGTTAGCGGATGCCTGGAAAATTTTGTCGGAGGGAGTCTGAAAAAGGCATGTCATAAACTGTGGTGGTACTGCTGAAGAGACAGTCACACATGTACAACGTTTGAATGAAGACGTAGGTGAGATTGTAACTTTATTTCAAGGGATTCCCGTGTTTTCCGAGTGGGGGCAAGATGATGCAGAGGCATGGTTAAACAACGATGCTGATGATCCTGGTTATCGTATTTTAACCGAAGAAGAAATTGTTGCTTTAGTCCAGGATGAAGAATATGCTGACTTTAACCAAAGTGATTTTGATGACAAAGAGGAAGCGGGGAGTGGGCCCACTCACGCGGAGGCCTTGACTGAGCAACAGTCTGAATGCAGTTCTAATGAGACACTGCTATTAGAGAGGATGATAAACCGCGCCACGAAAAAAAAATTAAAGATTACATATTTTAAAAAATAAACCTTCTCAAGATTCATTATACTCTTATTTGTGTGCAAGTCTCCGTAGCCAAGTAGTCAGGAGCGGGAGTGCAGTAGCACACGCTCTTTGAGTAGACCGGGATTCAAGTCCCTGACTGCTGAATACGGTCGATCTGCCAACCCGCACTGGACCAGCGTGGCAGATTATGGTCCATTTCCCTCAGCATGAATTTTTGAGAAGGCTTCCATCCTGCAGTGGATTGATAATGGCTGCACTTTACTTTACTTTACTTTTGCTTGAGTTGTTTATTTCTGTTTATGTAAAGAAAAGTATGATTTATAGTTGAAACCATGAAAAACAATTAGGTAAGTTCAAAATAAATATAATATACATTATTTCTACAAAACGTTTTGGTTATTATTTACAAACCATTTCTTAAATCAATGATGTTATTTTTTATAATACTTCATATTTAAAAATACAGTACTGTAGTAATAACCGTGCGTACAATGATTTAATTGTAGGCCTAATTATACTTTGTTTCGTATAAACTGGGTATTCTCATGTATGTTCGATTATCCGAAGTACTTGATTAACCGAATCACCTTGGTTCCAATTAGTTCGGATAATCGACATTCTACTGTAATTTCATTAAAATAGCAATGCTCGTAATAACCACTTTAAAAATATAAGACATTACAAATTGTAACTGGATTTCTTTAAGCCTCTTCCACGAAATCAAAAAAGAATTTTACTTTATTATAAATATTAGGAATATTTTGAAGCTCTATAAATTGGGCTGTTGATATATAAAATATCTCATTCGATCCGGAAGCGTAAAGAAACAGAATTTTGAAACAAAATTAAAGTTTTACAACAACTGCAATTATCCTAATTTTGCAGTTAATACAGTTCTACGAATCATAGCAATCTGCCCCATAACTGCAATGTTTCTGACGGCACTATTCCTTCTTATGGTGACTGATTTTTCCTTCACTTTTCACCGCAATTTGCATCTGTATATTTCAGTGAGTTTCCAATTTTAATGCTTCCATGGTTCACTGTTAAGTCTTGACCAGTCAGTAATGTGCAGAAGATACACTACACTTTTACAGATATTTCTGACATCGTCAACATGAGTGATCCAATTGCGTTTATTAGCCACAAATGACACCATGATTGTCTTGAAGAGAAAGTCGGACAGGACCCCGCCATGAGGACACTGGCAGTTATATCACGTGCGATGATCTTTGTTCCAACCTTTAGGAAGATGGTCCTCTTGGATAGGAGAGATTCTAGGAACCAAAGAACATCGCGGAACTTGAAGTAGCCTTCTGAGAAATGTAGCAGTTGGGGATATATAGATGGCATCAAATGCAGAGTAAAGGGAAAGATAAATGACTGACAGTTCTTGACTCTGTTATAAGGCTTCTACGATGTGCAGTGTCGTTGTTGCAAGAGTAGTTATAGTTGACCCTCCTGAGATCTATACCGTATTTGCTGAACCTGCTTACCGTCCGCCCACCAAAGAGAATTTAGTGGATGGTAAGCAGTGATTTCTCCAGAATTTTTATCAATATAGAAGCGCAAGCGATGACCCTGTTTTGGCTTTGGAGGGTTCATTTTTGGTTCTTAGGAAGGGGGCGGTCGGAATACGTGCCCCAATGTGGTGGAAAGTAATAATTTTCGAAGTCTCAAGTCCTCGCCTGAGACCTCGAAATCGTTTTTATTCCCAAAAACTCCAGTTTTCAACCAGGAAATAGAAAATCAACAACAGAACACAAGCAAGTTACAGATATTATATAAGGCGCAATTTGCCTAAGTTGCTGATACGCCTAAAACCGCACAACAACCAACCAACTTCCTCTTGTCTGCTACATGAGTGCCCAGTATGCCATGCTGAAGAATTTCTTGAATTAGACGAAATTTTTGTTGGTTTGGTCATCCCAGTGTTGTCTTCATTTCTGTGTAGTGATTTGGTGTATGAAAGATTTGCAGTTCGGACATGGTACTAAGTGAAAAGCATTGTCAGCGGCTTATTTTGTTACTTTTCCCCTTGTTCGCTTCCAGTTTGTGTGTATTCCTGTGTGTATCCTGGAATCCAGCAAAATCCTATATCATGATTTCTTTGCAATAGCTTTGATACTGAATATTGGATTTCTTGTAGAACTAAACGTTGTGGTTTTAGGAGCATTTGCGACTAAGGCCATATTGCTCCCTACATACTGTCTGTAAACTGCATGTATTCTGTGGTCCATTTTCTGTTTGTTGGACCCGAGTTACCCTCCATCACATCAGGCCATCAGCCATGGGACTACCCAGGTAAGGGGGGAAAATACAGCAACAGAAGAGAAGCAAGAGACTTAGTCACCCTGTGGTAGAAAAGGAACTAACGAGTGCCCCTTCAGATTGCTCGACGGTTGTTCAGACAAATGGGAACTTTACCCACAATCCGTGGCACTTGGGCCACGAAACTTACCCTGTGCAGCAGATTCCAGACTATCCCCCAAATGATGACACCATGCGCTGTGATTACAATTATCATGGTATACATGCAACAACCTTTTCTGAAGGGAGTAACAAATCGATAATCGAAGCATGTGGTTGACGCTTCAGACCCGGGTCTCACCATCTACACACTACAGACATATGCCAAGGTGGTAATGTTGCACCCCGAGAAGCAGGAATAGCCAACTTCAGAGTCGATAATTAAACCTCCCTCCTTTCTTGTCAGACAGTTCAACCCTCAACCAGCCAATGTGGGTAGTTAATGAACCCAGAGATCAAGGGTCATCACGCAAATCAATATTCACCTGACACCAGATTATCGAATCCTCGTAGAGATCAACTCAACGCCTGTCTTCGATTTATAACATTATGGCTGTCTCAATGCGAGGAAAAATTTTTGTCTCAAGATTGAGCCCAGCTACAACGGGGCAAATATCAAGACGATGTTGGCAGTACAGGTATAAGTGAAACCCATCAAGACAAGGCGCCCTACCTACGCCTCTTTTGTCACCTTCTGTTCTCCAGATAAACAATGTGTAATTCTAGATCGTAATATGTGGCCCCCAGGAACCCTGGTTAAACCATTCATTGACATGGATCATAGAAGAAATTTCTTCAACGAAATCAACCGTTCGGCGTAGCAACCAACAGACCAGGAATACATGAACCCAAAATGTATTAATCTCAGTTGCTTGATCCAAAACGTCAGAAGTCTGACCAACAAACTAAATACACTGCAATCACTGCTCGTCATGGAAGAATACTAAATCATATGTATCACATAAACCCAAGAGAAATCACCTAGATACACTCACGCAGCCGACAAGGTCTCTAGAGAATTCAAGAGACGCCAGAAGAGTAGGAGGAATCGCCCTGGTCTTCACAGATCCTTATCAACCAAATAAAATCATCGAAACGCACAACTTTGAAGCTCTATATCTACAGTGTTATCTAACAAGGACACCCAGATACAAGTCTGTATAATATATTTTCCCCCAGATCACACAGAAGAATCAAGAAAACTTGGAAACGGGCCTGAAAACCAAAGTGATAGGCGATTTTAACATTCCTGCACCACGCCATGAAAGAAATTGAAGTCATATTTGCTTCTTTAAGCCTCGCTGAAATTATTACTAGCCCAACCATAGGTAATAGTACACTTGATCTTCTATTCCATAAGATTGACTGCATCTCTGTAATCACCTATTCCTTTAAATTTTACTCTGACCACAATTCAATCAATCGTAAAATCGCCTTACAGGAAAATCACAATCTTCATTTGCCCAGAATAGGAAACCAACCTGAGAAAGAACTGATCTTTTCCATTAAATTACTGAAACCAGGAATTATCCACAGATGACTCAGAGCATTCAACTGAACACACACCTTTCAAATGTCCAGAGGGACATTTGAAAGGTGTGGGTTCAGTTGAATGCTCTCAGTCGTCTAGCCTTCTTCGCATCTAGCATTGTCTTCAAAGATATCTATATCATAATGGTGCACTTAAGCAGCAGAAGGAGACGACAAGGGTCCAAGGATGGCCCTCCCTCCCTTCGAAATTCGAGAGGATATTTGGCTATTACATAAAGCCGAAGAGCTTTATGTAATAGCCAAAGAGGGAGCTGCAAAATAAATTTCCATCACCTCCAGAACCTCTGCGTGGTTTAACTGAACAATCAAAGAAAGGTTCCTCCAAAAGCAGAAGGCCTACCAAAGACGGAGAAAATCTGCAGAATGCAGAAGACTTCAGAGCCTACAAAAAAGGCAAGGGCTCTTTTCTTAAGACAGAAAAGACTAGCCTGCGACCAACTTGCCCTGGACAAGCTGAAAAAAATCTAAAATACTCCAAAAACAGAGCCACAAGAAAATCACTATGAAAGAAGAAATATTATAAGAGTGGACCGAGCTCACTTTTCAACAGACTGACCAACTGCATTTACAGCCGCCAGTAACAATTTCTGGCCTTCCATGCAAACCGCCAAATATCACTCCTAACCATAACCCGAAGCTATCTGACGGAGATTGTCAAAAAACTACCATTGAAAGCCGTAGTCGGCCCTGACCGATTTCCTCTGTTTCTAATAAAAATCTGTAGTGCATATATTATATACCCCCGGTACATAGTTTCAATAAAATAATAAAGTGGAAAGAACTCAATGATCTGGAAAACGTATTTTGTCTGTCCAGTCCCCAAATGCAAAGACCGCAAGCGGACACAACATTTTAGGCCTACACCATCAGCTGTGGGTTCCTTAAGATATTTGAAAAAGCAATTCAGCCTCCATTGCAGATCACTGTTTCAATTACCGGCCCCCGTACCTCCATACCGTGATTAAGGGGAGACTACAAATCGCAACCTAATGGACACCCTTATCAGAATCCAGAAAACCCTCAATGACAGGACACAGCTTGATGTTATTTATTATTTTTTTTTACGTTAAAGCGGCCTATAATAAAATAGATATAACAGCTCTAACCACCAGCATTACTTCACCGTTACATGAAATACTCTCAATATAATTAAATCAATCCTAGAGCATAGACATCTCATCATCTCACATCGTAGCTTCCGGACACCATGCATGACTAATAGGGGTATCCCGCAAGGGGGAGTCCTATCATCAACCCTATTTGCTGCAGTGCTAGAGCCCTTTCTGGCATCTCAAACTAATTTCCCGTCATGCGCTGATGACCTGAAATTTTACATCTTCTAACAAAAGGCAGGTTCTAACCACTACTCTGCAGACAAACAAAAAAATCCATCAACTTGAACAATTTCTGGCCTCGATTAGTGTACAGATTAACCAAGCAAAGAGAGCCCAAATGTCATTCACCTGGAAGAAGTCATACAATAATATCTACGTTACCCTCAATGAATTACCCATTAAAAAAGTTAAAACGCACAAAGATCTGGGGTTAGTATGGGATGAGGATCTGACTTTCCAAGCACATCTCCTGAACACGAAAAGAAAAACGAATTCTGCTATGTGGCAATCCGCCAGGAACTAACGGGGATACACCATGCTGAATTGGTCAAGAAATAAGTCCTTCAATGTCTCTGCCCCATTCCTCTTTATGCAGCACCTATTTGGTAATCGGCCCCTACAACACACTTCAAGTTTCTCAGCCTGGAATACTGCTACTGAAATGGCTCAACTGGCGGACTGGCAACCAGTACACTATTTCTAAGGCCCAACTGTACATCAATCTCGAAGTCACACCATGGAAACAATGCATTATGGCAGCTAACCTTCTTGCACTGGTCAGACTAATCAGAGGTCGACTTTACGCCCCTAATATCAGTGACCTAATAAAAACTCCCCGTACTGCAGGAAGAAGTCAAGTGGACACAAGGTTCCCGCTGAGTATCCGTTTCAGCAACCTCAAAGGCCTGAGACACATGTTCCCAGGAAACAAGGTCGATTTGATAAACAGTCTAACCATCGACCTGGATAAATTCTGCTAAGAGTACACCTACAGACGCCAGAAGCTAATGGATACACACGAATCTATTGTTATGATTCAGAGGAACACCACAAGAAGGAAAATATGGACTGCCTCAACTAAGGAAATACCTTTTTGTACGTATATTTCACGTTTTGATCAAATATTATCTTGCTTAGATTGAGACACTACGGTATTCCACAATTTTCAAGTATGTAATTTAATAATTCTGTAAATACTGTTCCTTTCAGGTTAAGCACTCATGTGGCTCCATGTAACCCCAGACACATGTCCCTGCCTTAACAATTGAATGTAATAAACACCCCCTTACTGCTGTCCAGGGGAGTGGCTCTAGAGCAGAGCAATAAACAGATAATATTAATAATAATAAATACAACATCAGGCGTCTATAAGTTGTTTGGTATATTTTTTGCCTTAGGCGCGGCCCTTGTCCAATTATAGCTATTCAAAAGTGTTGGGACCTTTGTAATCACCTTGCTTTTCCCTCTGGAAATACTTCTAATAGGAATTAGCTAAGGCGTGAGAGTCTGTTTATAAAATTTTGGCTGACGAATATCATTCTTTATAATCAACACTTCGGTTCCTTCTTACTCCATCTTAAAACATTTATTATCTTAATTCATTTTAAACATAGAAAACATGCATAGATAGTTTTGCTTCTTAATTTATCAACTAATTATTTGTTAACTGTTCTTTAGCCATCTCCTGAAAATGAAGATATTGAGATTATTCCCGAGTTGGAGTTCTGTCAGAGCAGCAGAATAACAATTTTTCTTGGTTGCATATATGCTTACAAGGGGCTGTTAATGGTAAGGTTTCCTTGCATACTTTGTGTTATGTATTAAAATTTGCATCTTAAAAGATTTTTGCCATAAGAAAATAACTCATATTGAATAAAATGTTCTAGGCGCTAGTAAGCCACATAATTAGATAGTTCTTATGTATAACAATTGTAATCGTAATAGAAATAGTAACTGTTATTATCCTGAAGAAATAACATAAGAAAATCAAACAAATGAAATCAGAGAGTCTTGTTCCATGCAGTGCGATGTGTAGCAAACATTTTGGAACCCAAAACGCTTTCATAAATTTTCATGGTAGTGACAAAGATCCATATACAACATAAGCCAAAATACTGAATAAAATAAAAATCGTGTTAGTTAAACGCCAATTATAACACTCACATTGAAAAATGAGTTTCTACAATTTCTACAAGGCAATGCTAGATGCGAAGAGTCGTGCCAATGCTAAGATTTTGTTTTGATAATGAGAAATGCCGTGTGATTCAAGTAAACATGGTATACATTATGTTCCTGGAGATGGTAAATGAATTACCGTGTGCCCTATCAAGCCACGCAACATTCAGTACTCCATGCTGAGCTGTAGTCTCTGTGAATTCAGATGCCCCACCTGAATTCACGATTTCCCGTGAAGTTTGAACTTAAGTGAGGCATCTGAGGCAATGCACTTTTCATATAACGATGAATTCAAATTAAATAGCCTCTTAGAACATAGGAAGTTCTCTAACAAAATGTTAAGCATTCTTCATGGCTCTATTAATTTCTTTATAAAATATTTTCCAAAGCGTCGTTAACAAATTCTTTGGCTGTTGTTGATATTTTTTTCCAAATTCAGTCGAAGCAATATAAGAACCCACTTGTAAGCGCGAATTCATCACAACAATCGTTGGAATCATAAAACTTACACTTTGAAAGGATTAACACTGTCATAATTCTGTGATTTGTTTGGTTGATTCTTTTAAACTGGTTCTTGTAGCCTTAATAGCAAAATTGCCTCTTTCACTCATTAGCCGATGGAAACTGAACACACTAAAGCTTTGTTTCCAGCAAATTTACACCTTCTACAATTAAATTTTGATCCGATATTTGTGGATGCCTTGTGAACTCCGGTCACCAGGTCTCGGATTCTATAATACATTAAAAGCAGAGTTATGAAATTCCGTTAAAACAACAAAGAGAAGCCAAGAAATTGGAAATGAAGAATCGGAACCATTTAATATTGTACATTGAATTTGGCCAACGGAAATTGAGGGGTAGGATAACAGGTCAAAAATGGCCCATACGAAACGTCTTAATTTACAAGAATATTGAAAGCACGAGGAGAGTTATTTATACATTTTTAATCTCAATTGGTATAAAGTAATAGAATAGTGATATTTTTGTATTAACGTTAAAATAAATAAACTCGAGGAAAACAAAAGACTATATACAATAAGTAATAATATCCTTGAATAATTATTCCTTCTTTATGTATTGGTAGCTGCTTTGCGCTAGTATTATCTCTTATTCTAAGATTAACTATTTTTAAAAATATTAATATTAAATTAACATTAACAAAATATTAACTTTTGTTCTCTTTTCGATTCAGGCATTTGGCTGCTTTCTAGCCTGGGAAACGCGCCACGTTAGCATACCCGCACTGAATGACTCCAAATACATAGGGATGAGTGTATATAATGTAGTGATCATGTGCGTAATTGGAGCTGCCTTGTCATTTGTGCTTCGAGAACAACAGGATGCAGCATTCATCATCATTTCCATCTTCATCATCTTCTGTTCTACCACGACTCTCTGTTTGGTGTTCGTTCCCAAGGTGAGACTGGTGAGGTTCTTGTCTTTCTTTAATTCACTGTTATTTTCTGCTTTCTTTGAAATATACATGCACACTGCATGATCACTTCGCACACCTCAGATCTTGGAATTGTGCCTGCTTTCTGAATGAAATATTTCACTCCCCGTTTCTTGGCCATGCAGCACTTCCCACCCACTACGGAGTTTCCTACTATCGTGAGTTATTTGCAATTTCACCTCCCCTTTAATGTCGCTTTTCTCCTCTAATTTTACTCCCTTGATGCACACCCTGAATTTATTATATTTAAAAGTCCACTACATGATGATCAGCTCTTAAATAATAAAATATCAATAGGCATGACTAAATATTTTCCGTATTAGTTTAGCTGTGCTTGCTTAACCCAATGAAAAAGGTTAAATTGTTATTTATATTTTATCTATATGAATTCAGTTATATTTGTCTTGGGTATGAGGAGTTCAAATGATAACTACAAGCAATTAAAATTCCTTTCGGAGAAAGAACAGCAGCTTTAGTCAGCTGATACCAGATATATAAGAATGGAGAGTTCCATATGTATCCATATACATATTGGAGGGAAATTCTATACGGTGTAACATAGTATGCGCGCCTTGTTTCGGCAATATTTGTGTCCTAACAATTCTTTCCACAAACTGAGTTAGCATAGCGGACTGTATTCAACTGGTTACAAACAATGCTCAATATCTCATAGAGGGCTTTCCTAATAGTTGTGTATACAAGGTCCCGTAATGTTCTTTTGGGTGATTTCAGTTACATGTGCTGTGATAACGGAGGCTTATTCAAATCGATTGATGGGAGACTTACATCTCATGTGTGGATTTGCTAGATGCTTGCTAAGAGCATCAGCAACAACGGGACTCGAACTCAGATCTTTCCCACCCGGTGTGGGGAAGACGGCGATTCTATCAACTGTGTTACTCACGAGGGCGTCTGTATGCAGAAAACTTCCCTAATTGTCATGCGCCAAATAAGACCTTTCAAGAGAATACAGATAGTGGTAGACAACACCAGAACTGTTAATTTGGAAGAAGGACCCTGAATCACGTTGAAGAAAATGATGGAACCAGCACCCGAAAGATAGCAAGAGTGCAGAACGTGGGATATATGGCTGTGTGGAACATTTTACGGGATCAACGGCTTTATCCATATCATCTTCAGATAGTACAAGGACTTATTGAAGATGACTTACTGCCACGAGAAGCGTTTTGTACTTGGTTTCTACAGATGTGTGCTCGTGATCAGCATTTTCAGAGGTCATTCTCAGTCACCTGACTAGTTACAACTGGAATGACCTGCAAGAAAAGCCAGTAGACGAAGCTTTAGAAATGATCACTAAAAAGCTATACCAAACAGCATTGGAAGGAGCAGCAAAAGAAATCAAAATATCTGAGAGAACAAAAGAATGGTTTAACCCACAACTGAAAGCAAGTTTCCTCAGGAAGCAAAAACTATATAGAAAATGGCAAAGAACGGGTCATCCTGCCGATCACATTCGTTATAAGAAAGAAAGAGCACATTTCATCAAAGCAAAACGACAGGCACACTGCAGTGTTGTTCATAATAAACTAAAAAGAGCAAAAAGAATTACTAGCAATAGAAATAGCACAGAGAATATGACCGAATGCATTTTCAAGGAATGGACTAATAACACTTTTAGTAACCTGCATGGACTGAATCCGATTGAGAACACTGATAATGGTAACAAAATTTTTGAATTCCTGAAAGATTTAAACAAGCGAAACTATTTGGCAATAGAGGAACCAACAAGACCGCCTTTGAGTGAAATACAAATCACCAAAGAGAGCGTAATGAAAGCAATCAACGATTGCCCAATAAGGCCACTGTTGAACCAGACAAATTTCCAATGTTCATCCTTAAGATAAGTAGCCCATTTATAATAGATCTATTACTGCACATCTATCAGGAAATCATTAGGTCAGGAGCTTTCCCGCAAGCCTGGAAAAATTACATTGTAACCCCAATACCAAAGATTAAACACCCAAAATTGGCTAAGGATTACAGACCAATTTCTGTTAGTTGCACCCTACAGAAGGTATTCGAAAAAGCACTGCTTCCCACCATCAATCAACATTGCTTCAGCCATAGACCACCACATTTGCACTCAGTTATTTCGGGTAGATCAACAATAACAAACTTACTGGAAACCCTTTTTCGCGTGCAGAAAGCACTAAATGAGAAAAAGCAAATTGATATTATTTTTTTGGATATCTCCGCAGCCTACGACAACGTCTCAATTCCGGCGCTCATTGCGATTTTAAAGAATTATTTTAATGTAAGAGGAAATTTGTTAACTATAATAACCAGCCTGCTAGAACATAGAAAACTTATTGTTAAGCACCAAAAGCTACAATCTTGCTTTACCATCTCGAAAGGAGTGCCACAAGGGGGAGTTCTTTCGGCTACTCTCTTCGCGGCCGCCCTGGAGCCGTTTCTTGCACGGCACTACAATTTTATAACATATGCTGACGATGTAAAATTCTTCATCACTTCCAAAGACCATGAATCAGCAGAAGGTATTTGTCAGATGGCAAATAGCACAATCCGAGAATTTGAGAGCTACCTGGATTGCATCGGGCTCCGTATTAATGCACAGAAGTCTGCCCAAATGACCATAACTTACAAGCAGAATAAAAATGACATCTCGATCTCTGTGAACGGGTCTAGTGTTGAAAAAGTGCACTCTCACCTGGACCTGGGTCTTAAGTGGGATGACAGACTCACCTTTGCTCAACACTTTGCCCATATGAAGACAAAAATATTCGCCGCTTTATGGGCTACTAGACAGGAACTGGTAGGAATTAGGGATCCTCAGCTAGCGACCAAGTACATTTTAATGTGTGTCCTGCCAATTGCAATGTATGCCTCGCAAATCTGGTCTTCAGCTCCAGATTCACATTATAAGTCCGTCCTTGGGATCGAGTACTGGTTCTTGCGATGGCTTAACAGAGTTGCTGGCCACCCTTTTACTATCTCAAGGGCCATTCTCTACTCAAACCTTAACATCGCACCCTAGATGCAGCGGACAATTAACAGGAACATACACACTCTCGCACAAATGCTCACAGGCAGAGTAGATGCTCCAGTCCTGGATAATATTCTAGTTAAACCGCGTGCCACTGGTAGACGTTACGGAGAAGTAAATAATCCACTGCGTTCAGTCCTGAACAATCTTAGTAGCCTGCAAAGATTCTTCCCATCAAATGCAGCGAAAATATTTAACTCACTACACATAGATGCCGAAAAACTGTGTGAGGATGCAACATACCGGAAAGAGATCTTCCAGGATTCGTACAGACTTACCGAAATATGAATCGGCTGCAAAGTACCAAAGAATTGTGAATAAAAGTGAAACTTTCTGCGTTAAGAACAATAATAATTTGTTGACTGTAAAAATATACCTTCTGTAACAGGTATGTTAATATGTAATTTATAGATGGAATTATTAGTGAATTGTGAATATATGAGTTGTGTAATGTATGTAGAGAATCATTAATATGTGAATACTGTATATATTAAACATAAAATGTGTATAAAATGTATTTCGGGACGAGACTACGTGTTCAGTATATGTAACCCACTGCACGTAGTATCTCGTACCCTGATATGTACTTAGCACCCTCCTGGCACTTTGCCGTCCCGGGGTGGTTTCCTTATGGAAATAAACAGATAATAATAATAATAATAATTTTCTATCCGCTGTAATGTTTACTGCTGAAGTTGGATTTATTAGGGATGGTGTGATCGATTTTCACAATGCTCATCGATGGGCTGAAGTAAATTCCCATGCCATTGCTCAAACAAGAATAATCTAGCAACAATTCAGCATGGATTCATGGGCAGGAATAATTGGTTACAATTTAATCGGGACTGTTCTTCTGCTGGGAGATTAACAGGAGCATCATACTGCATTTTTAAGAGAAAATTTAAATGAGAAGTTGGAAGAAGTTACACGTGATGTCATTCGTCGCACGTTGTTAATGAACAACGATGGTTTGCCTCATTTTAGCCGTGTTACTAGAAACTTCTTTGATGAGCGATTTCCTAATAAATGGATAGGTCGTGCAGGACCCATTGTATGGCCTGCACGTTCTCCGGACCGGAATTCATTGTTTATTCCACACCAATTAACATTGAAATGTTCCACCAACGTGTAGAACAAGCTGCCAGAAAATCCGACAGACATCTGGAAGTTTTGAGCATGTGAGGAGGTCTATGATGAGGCGTTTGCAGGCTTATATCCAGGCACAGTGATCATTTTTAGCATTTCCTGTAAAGGTAAGCAGATAGGCGCTGGAACACAAAAATGGCTGTGACCCGGAAATAAGGCGAAATAAGTCCATGTTTCAGGTCTTAAATCCATCCCTGAAATAAGTCCCACATGTTATGATACACCCTGTATATCTAAATAAATAAATCCTAAAACAGCAGATCTGCACAGTTTATTTATCATTTAATACTGGACACTGAATCTGCCGACACTATCTGCCGACTATTAAAATTATGGATATAAATCCAGTAAAATAATTAAAATAAAAACCGTATGGTAGAACAGCTGTGCAATAAAAGAGGAAGAACGTGTAAACAATCGCAAGGTTTCAAGAAAATTTCCTCTTCCGTAATCAGCTGAAAAACATACGCAGTTACAACTGCTATTATAGATCGCTGATTAGATTATGCGTATCCCGTCATTGTGGTAAAATAAAATGAGGTACAGCAGCGTTGCCCTCGCGGTAGCACAATTGATGGAATAGCCTTCTTCCCCACACTGGGTGGGAAAAAAACCTGAGTTCGAATCCCGTCGATCATGTGATGTGTTTTATACGCCTTTTTCACAACTTTTCGGAATCAGTCGATATCAAGCGAGGGTAGCATGGTTTTCCCTCTCGGAAATTCTGGTTTATAATCCAGCAATGAAGCAAATCGACCCCAGAACACATTCAAGTTTCACCCAGTATATATGGAGCAATATGGCCTAAGCCGTTAATGCGCCTACAACAAACAATTTGCAGGGTTATGCAGAGGGCTGACAAAAAATTCATCATTTATCTAGCATCGCATCGAACTCTGTGCGATGCATTACAACGTTTTCGAACTTGCCATAATACGCACCTGTATTTATTATACGTACATCTAATATTTTGGATGTGAAAGCTTCTAACCACTTAATCTCAAACCAACATAAACTGTTGCTGACAGCCTTCACCATCCATATTCGACAGTTGATGATGATAGCATGAAATCGAATGACGGTACCACCCCTATTCAGTAATGCCGGGAAAGACCACGACAGATGGGAAAGGTAGTACGGCAACTTCGTCAGACATTCCTGCAAAGTATCAAACAAGAATATAATGCTTCAGCAGAGGTCGCCGCGTTAAATTCACTACGAGCAAAATTCTACAGAGTAAAATTCTTGGGTAAAAGAGTAAAGTAAAATTCCACAGAATAAAATTCTTGGAAAAAATTCGAGTTTTTGCAGGTATGTATGTGGAGAATGTCTGCTGTATGGTGTGTATCGTGGGAACAATGAAATTCAGACATGAATTCCATTGTTCCCACGATACACACCATACAGCAGACATTCTCCACATACATACCTGCAAAAACTCGAATTTTTTCCAAGAATTTTTCTCATACCATGAGAAACAGCGTGAGAAGCTGTTTCTCATGGTATGACCTGGTACCTTTAGTGGTTGTGCCGGAAAACCATGAACGCCGACGCTTTCTTTAACATTTGGACAGTTCCTTGACCCCTACGTATTTGGTACAGATCCATTTTTGTTTCAACAAAATAATGCCCAATGCCATAGCGCCGGTGATGTTCGAAAATGGTTTATGGACTTGAATGCACAAAGTTAGAATGGCCGACTCACAGTACCAATTCGATTTGAACCCTATAGAATGCCTACGAGAATGTCGGGCAAATGGACCAACGCGTCACACATCGATAACCAACCAGTCACAGTTCTACACCCGCTGAGGTCTATCCGACACGCTATTAAAGTGAGTGGCAACGATGTCAATGTGAAGACAACTGTCCGTATACTTTCTGGAGGTTTGGTATACTATTTGGAATGCACAATGCATGAAGTATAGCAGTAAAATGGCCTCGCCGATTTTAACACCGGACATTTGAGATGTTGAAAATGGTCGTCTGGTCTGACGAATCTCGGTTCCAGTTATTCCATGATGAGCAAGACCATGGGTGTGGCAAAAGCAGAGCTATTTCCTTGCACATAATTAAGTCTTTTGATACCAATAGATTAACTTTGAATGTCGCAGCATACTTGAACGTTGTTGCCGACTTGATGCATTCCTTTATGCCCACAGCTTTATCCATCTGGTAATGGTTACTTCCAGAAGAAATATGCGCCCTAAAAATCTGAAAGTATAGTTCGTTCGGAAATGGTTCTAGGAACATCAGGATGACTATGCTACACGAATATTTCATGGCCTACTCGGTCATCGAATCTTAACCTGATGCATCTAAGCATCTGTTGGAGAAGTTGAAGAATTCGGCACCATCAATCCTGGGTAAACTGCGGGACACAGTTGAGTCCGCATTTGGACATCATCCCTATTAAATGCCATTGGCACTTCTTGGAGTACATGCCAAATATGCGAGATTTAGGTACCTCAGAGAAAGAATCCTGACAATTTTTTTTTCCAAATGATGTATCCCAAAAATTGCGATCCTTAATTTGGAAGAATCCAACATATGCACCTCATACTCCCTTACAAAATTCGCACATTGTGCTTTGCACATCTTGAAGCATCTGTATTCAAGTTAGCACGTGCATCTGTGTATTACTAATTTTCCCTTTCAAATAACAGTAATTTATCAAACTAATTTTCTGTCCGTTCGATATTTCTATGTTCCATTCGAAAAATCTTATTTCAATTTAAAAGAATTGCATATTCATACTAACTGAAATTGAATACACCAATCGTATATAACCAAAACTTTATTAAAGATAAAATAAAATAAAGCAGGATAAAATGATTGTTGTAAAAGTAAAAATGCAATGACAACTAGACTTAAAAGCGATAAAAATATAGAAACAATAGATCAGAATTTCATATTTCCGTGTTCGTTCTGCTACAAACAAATAATAATTTGTTCCTCACTTGCTGACTTTCCAACCTGTCGACAGTGCTGGATCTCTGGAACTGGCCTTCCGGATAATTAGAAAGATTTTTAAGGATCGTCGACTAAAACCGATCGTCACCGTACAAGCAAACATCAAAGTAACCAGCAGTGTCAATTCAGTATCACCCCCTTAGGTTCAGACCTCTCTCTTCAGGAGAGGAACGTTTCGGAGCTTCGGTGTTAATTTACAGAACAATCTTCAATGTTAATTTACAAAAATCTTCCCAATTTCAAAGGCTTAACCATTATGCTGATCCATTATACTGAAATGGAATCCATCTCCCTTTCCACCGCACCTCAAATTATTTTGCATCTTTCACAACTTGAGCCAGAAGCAAGTTTGCAAAATCTCCACTACAGATCGGGCCTAATCTTGTCGTCATCTCAACTTGGTATACTTGAAGCCTCTTCTCTCTTCCACTCGGAGCACATATCAATATCATTCCATATTCATGTTCAACATCCTCATCGACGCAGAAGTGTATTAGCACAGAAAGGTAGATTCGTCCTGCAGCAACCTGGCTGTTATCCTTGAAGCTGCTCCTTACTTCCTCCAAGTTCGATGCAGATGTGATCACTAGCCACCTGATTATATCTGTACAGAAAGTAATTTCATGTTCCTCGTGACTTACAAATAAAGAATCCTCCTTGGTGCAACATACATACAACCTTCCTCCTACCCAAGGTAAACCAAGGACATTTGTTTACCTTGGGTAGGAGGAAGGAAAACATCCATCTGATAACAGATAGATATGCTATCCAAGATAGTCTCGTTAAAAATAAAGATTATCCTTTTTGGAACTACATAAAGAACAACAATAAGAACTAATTCGACGGTATTGACCAACAAGTCCATTGCCGAATCCTTTATCAAAGCTGTTACAGGCCTCCATTTGACTTACATCCTCATTTGGAAATGCTGTTTGAAGAGGATCTCGAGCTGCTACAATCTTCACATCGTTCTTGAACCAAAGCCGATCACACAAGGCTCAGATCGAACGTTTAAATTGTGCGTGGATGCTTCGGTGCTTCTTAAAATCCTGTTGCTGCTCCGGCTGTGTATTACGTGTTGACTGATTTGATGGAGTACTTCCGGCAGTCGGTTTTGGCTTCTTCGCTTTTCTTTTACAACTGGGCTTCGAGGACTGTTCATCGTTTTCATTTCCATGACTCCTCCTTCCAAATTCACTTCTAACATTTCTGGGGCGATGCAAGGCTATGAACATGTGGCTGGTCCTTCTCTGGCTTCTTTGTTCAACTCCATCGCACGCTGTAATTTCTTCTGCTGTCGAAATAGTTTAGATCTCTCCTTTGTACTCAATGGAGGTGGTTTTGGGGAGTGGCACTGCACGTATACTTGCTCTAAACGCCTCACAACGCTCACTATTAGTCTTCGACATGTTGAATTATAATTTTTTTCCGTCGAAATTTTTTATTAAATACGGTGGAGAATGACGAAAGAAATAGCATGACGCAATCAGTATGGATATTCATTGAATCATGCATCGCTCTTGCCTGGTTGGTGCAATGGTGTGGGAGGGGGGGATGAATCATTTCGTTTCGCATTTTCTTGGCGATGTTTGTTAATCCACGGACGCAATGCACATGCACGTGCGCTATATGCCTTACGACGCGCACTGTAGTGGACTCCCGCTTTACGCTCACTACACGATATGCAGTAAGCGCCGGTCATTGTGATCTCGTTTACAAATTGAATTTTAATTCTATTAACGGTGATTATAATAAGCGAAAATAGGAGCAATAAAAGTAAAGATATAAAGCACAGATTTACACTTTATTACCTTACCAATTAAGAAAATTAAATGATACGTGAAAATCGGAAGAATATTTTCCACAGGTTAACAAAATAAAAAATAAAAAAAAAGAACGGAAGGCAAGCAAGAAGTCAACTAGGCCGGGTATTTCCATGTAGTCACCTTCCCACTACTAACCACGCCTAACATCGCTTAATTTAGTGATCGCACGAGAACATGGGAATTTAACCTAGTACAATAACTGGCTGTTCTTAGTGCCTGTAATGCGTTTACTTATGGCAACGGGTCGCATTTTCATCGTGTTTTTTGTCAATCCACGAACGCAAGTTACTCCCCTCTTAAAACTGCCTGGACCGCGCCTAAAGAAGTTTCACTTCAAAAGTCTCATTACTCTCGCTGAACAAGAGTTTGATATGCCGCTCAGAGATTTCTCTAGCAACTACTCAGATAGACCTGATGGGATTCCTGCTATTTTATAAAAGAAAACTACCCGTGTCTTGAAATTAATTATTCTTGAAATTTTTAATCTCTTTCCTAAGACTAGAATATTGCCCTTTCCACTTCGAACAGGTCAAAGTATTGTCCATATTTACCCTTCACTCACTCGCGCCCGCAATTGTAACAAACGTGGCGTCTACTTAACCCTTCTTTTTTATTATAAATAATTAATTTTTAGCGTTTTCACTGAACGGTGATCATTATGATTTGCTAAACCCAATTAAAAAATATCGAACGAAAATAAATGCCAGAAACCAATAATATAATAATAAAAAAAAATTTATCGTCTATTTTTAGAATTTAATGTCACCGATCCCCAGATTGAATACGCTCGCTTGGCGTCTGGCAGACGTAACGTGAAGTGTATTTTGTCAGCTGTTCGTGTTCAGCCAGCGAAATAAAAGCATTACGACAAGATTGAACACCTATCCCTGGTATCTCACGGACACCACGTGGGAATGTAAGTTGCCTAGAAGAAAGGTAGACACTTTTTATCACTTTGCATCTGTTAAACGTCAAACAAATTTAAATGTCTCGTAATTCATAGTATAACTAGATAGGGAATATTAGTTCGGAAAGACACACGGAGGATTTGTTTTATTTCCAGATTTAAAAAAAAATAACAAATTTAAAACGTCTGTCAAAAGCCGTGCTAGCAGGTGAAGGTTAAAAAGTTTCAGATCCTCTCCTAAATGGTTAGGAGAGGATCTGAAAGCCAGAACAGCTTTTTGAAACTATTTCACACTGCTGCTCACAAATTTTACTAAATCTACCTGTCATCCTTCATTTTTAAACACAAACATTTATAAATGATGATCTTCTCTGGTCTTGATTCTCATTGTCTCTGGTCCAATTTGAATGGGGTGAAAATTTCTTCCAAACATAGATTTAACCACAGAAAATTAGTTGTTGATATTTTGCTGCCCAACTGGAAATTCATCTCAGAATTTCTGGATCACTACACTAAAGCCGATGTCATCTAAACCGATATCTCCAAAGCTTGGATATGGTTCCTCGTGATATTCTTATCAGTAAAGTCTACAGCGTGCGCAAAACCATTTTTCCGAGCTTCGCAGCTGCATCACAAATGGTACCCTAACAGTAATCGTCAATCAAGGAAAATCTAGACTCTTCCCTCCTTGATGTGAACACGGGATCTTCTCTGGTCTTGGTTCTCATTGTCTCTGGTCCAATTTGAATGGGGTGAAACTTTCTTCCAAATGCCAATTCATCTCTATCTCAGCAAGTGCTTCATCCTATATCAACTCTCAATTCCATCTGCAAATGCGATCCTGTAAAGCGCGTACACTTTATTTCTCCTACAACGGCCGCTTCGATCTATGCATTCGTAACACTCTCACTAAGGCTCAAAAACGCATGGATTCATTAAGAGAGCTTTTACAGATTTAAAAACCACAGATTCCTTTATTCTATACAAATCTTTCGTATAGAATAAAAAAAAACGATAAAAAATATTATCTTTCGTATAGTATTGCTTAGCCTAGAATTTGATTTTCCTCTATAAAATCCTTCTAGAGTCACTCTCAAGAACAAAACTGAAGCTGTCCTGATGAATTTTGTACATTACTTAAATTTTCCGAAATCCTCTCTACTACCCACAACATACGCGTATTCTACGAATCCCTCTGTGTCTATTTCAGTAGCTTCACTTCAGAAGAATTGATGCAGACCTAAAACTACTCAGCTAAATCCTATTAAGTAAATATGACGTCCTAGTATCCTGCAAAGTATAAACAGTCATGTAGCACCTAGGACTACTAGGAATCTCAATTCCGTCCACATCACCAAATGAAATATGAAAATAAAGTAATCTCCTCTCAACAGGATCTTCCAATCAGATGGATCTCTGATTCACTTTTTTACCAACATCAAGGATGTGCCAAGAAAAGCACTTGTACTCCTGTGAATTCAAAGATATGGAATTAGTATCTATAATAATGCATTTTTTAAACTTTATTTTTCCCTAGCCATCATTTATTTTTTTCCCTAGCAATAAATATGGCTATAGCCATGTATACAGGGCGATTCAGGAGGAATGGTAAATATTTTGGGAGGTTATAGTATCGATTATTCTGAGTAAAAAAGTTCATATAAATATGTGTCCAATTCTCAATAGATACGAAGATACAGTATCTGTATCTTCAGCTGTTTGAAACAGGCGCGCACAAAGCCATTATGAGAGGTATTAAAGAACGATGACTTATTGACTTTTTGAATGATACAAAACTCAAAATAATTGACAATTTTTTTACAGTTCACAATAAATGTTCGAAAATCCCACCGCCAGCCTCAGTGCACTTTGCAACTCTTGTGGTAATATGACGTGCTGTTCTTCTGAGGTCGTCTTGGCGTTCCTTTATAAGGACAGCAGCATCCAAAATGCGAGCAAGCAATTCGTCTCTTGTATTCCCCTTTTCTTTGTATACTACTTTTCATCCATCCCTACAAACAAAAAATCTAACGGAGTGAGGTCTGTAGACCTTGGTGGCCAATGAACGGGATCACCACGGCCGATCTATCTTACAGGGAAAGTTCGATTTAGATATTGTATCACCAGAGGGTATAATGTGCAGGAGCTCAGTTATGTTGAAAGTACATACCAATCTTTGTAGCCAAGGGAACATCCTCCAATAGTAGTGGAAGTTCGTTTTGCAGAAATTAAGTAAATGGGTCCTGTAAGACGATTTTGTAACACAAAACAGGCCCAATTAACTGATTGTCGATTATACCGCACCGCACGACACCTTTACAGAGAGCACCTCCGTAGCCAGGCGGGCAGGAGCAGCAGTGCGTAGCACACGCTTCTTGATTAGGCCGGGGTTCGAGCCCGTGACCACCAAATACGGAGGATATGGAAAGGTCAGGGAATGACCACCGCATATCCCCGGAGCAATATGGCCTTAGTTGCTAATGCTTCTAAAAACCAAATAACAAACAAACAACATCAACCTTTACAGAGAAGTGATGTTGAAAATTTGTTTCTACAGTGGCATGTGGATTTTCGTCTGACCACCTATGATAGTTACACGTGTTCTTGGTAGCTTCATCGCTGAACAGTATTCCATTCAAAATACCATAACCCAACCACTCCCGGTGCAAGAGCACATCCGTGGCTTGGGTCCTCGAAAAATGGCAACAGAGTTCAAATATTAGAATTTTGTTAAACAATCGATAAAATGAACTAAATTTTAAAAACACCACTTAGCCCGCCATCAGAAACTATATGTCTTGTTTTAATTTATAACCACATATCTTAATGAGGGCGGTTACCGTCCCTGCCTCGAGGAGGCGGGTGACTACTTTCTAGCATTCGCGCTCTTCTTTTAAAAACCGCATCGACATATAGATTAAAACTTCTAAAATTCTCTTTTGTGGCAAACAAGACACTTAGACAATTCGTCTCCATTAATCCAACTGAAGCTTCTAATAAATTTCTATATTCTAGATATTGCACACACTCTAACATTATATGCTTCGAAGTCTCCACCTCTCCACAAGAACAGAGGGCAGAGTCTCTGAGCCCTAACTCAAACAATCTGAGTGCTAACCCATGTCCTGTCAGTAGAAACATAGCACGCATTCCAAATTGAAGCCATGGTTTAACTCTTGTATTTACAATATCTACCATTGGAAAAAAGGAGTAAGTTTGCCTGCCCTTCTCGGATGCTTGCCATTTTTCCTGCCACTGCACCATCAGTTCTGAAACTATTCTTTTCTTTTCTGCTCTTATGTCAGAACGGGAATAAACATAATTATCCAATGGACAGGATGACACATTTAAAATGGTTTTCCTAATATTATACTTTATATAATAAACCATTCCTGCCAATAGAACTTCATAATATACCGGCAATTTACCTGCAACCACCTGCAAGGCGTCATTCGAAACGGTCCGGCATGCCCTAGTGATGGACAATAACACAAAGCGCTGTGCTTGTATTAGATGCTTTCTAATTAGAGAGTTTTCTACACGATGTACCCAAGCCCCGGAGGCGTAGGTCACAATGGGGACAAAGACACAATTATATAGCAAATTCAAGGATCGTCCTCTTATCCCCCAGTCACACCTTACAACCCTCCTAAGCTTGGAATACAATAATTTAACTTTGTTCTTGAGATATTTAACATGTGCAATAAAAAATAACCTCTCTTCAAGCATTAAGCCTAAATACCTCACCACTTTGACATATCGAACAGTTCCACTAGACAACCTTACAGTGGGAGGACGATTTTCACTTAGCTTACCCTTCAACAGCATTTGCACTGTTTTCTCCATAGATATTGTCAATTTATTTTGATTACTCCAATCCTGCAAAGAGGCCATAGCATTCCCTGCCCTAGTCTCTAACTGCAGGCGAGAATCTCCTTCCACTAACATTACCAGGTCGTCAGCGTACGCTATGCACTCCACTCCTTCAAACGTTTTCTCAAGGAACTCATCCATGACAATATTCCAAACAAAGGGGCCTATCACCGGGCCCTGAGGACATCCTCTAGTTATAACTTTATTAACTCTACTGTACTTTGTAACTACATTCACATCTCTTTCTGAGAAGTATTCCTTGAATACATTATATAAGTTATCAGGACATTCTGTTTTTCTTATTCTAAAAAGGACGCTCTCCCACCAGAGCCGGTCGAAGGCCCCCCTGAAATCTATAAAGATCCCTAGCACATACCTAGCACCGCTCAATTCCACAGCCTGGACCAGCTTATATGCTGCATCTTCTGTACTCTTTCCCTTTTTAAAACCATACTGGTTTACAGAGCACATAGATTTACTTTCATATTTAATCATTAGCCGCTCTATCAGCAGCCTTTCATATACTTTTCCCAAGACTGATAGAAGAGCAATGGGTCGGTATGCGCCAGTCTCATTCATTAATCGATCCATATCCTTAATAATCAATTTCACGTGAGCCCGCTTCCAGCTCCTAGGAAAAGCCCCCATTTTCAAACACATGTTATACAAATTTATAAAAATCTCTGGTCTTAACAGAAAAGCCTGTTTCATAACTTTAACCTCTATTTTATCAGGGCCCGGTGACTTACCATCCCTTGCTCGGTCCACCGCCATGGTGACCTCCCCAATAGAAAACTCCTGCTCTTTACACTCAGTAATATATTGCTCATTTTGCTCCTTCATCTGAACTTGCAGAGAAGTAGAGACAACATCTTCGATTTCAGGAAACAAATCACCAAGTATCCTGCTGACCTCTTCCCAATTCATGGTCTGATTATCTCCAGTTCCCATTGAACTAGTGATATCTGGGCTTCCTTTTTTATTTGTTAGAATTCTAAAAATCCCCCATGGATCTCTGGCTCCCTGCTCTCTGACATATCTTTCCCAACTAGAAGTTTTACAATCATTTATAGCTTTATTGTACTCTTTTCTTTTCTCTCTCTATATATGCTCAAATACCCAGTTAACAAGTCGACATTCCCCAATCGCCTGCACCTTTGATATAACCGCCTATATTTATTTGTTTGTTTCCGCAATAAAGTCAAATGGCTACACCACCAAAAGACTGGTCTGCTTCTTATATATCTTTTCTTAGTACTAACATCACAAGCTTTTAATATTATGTTACTCAATGTTTCAACATAATCGTTTAACCCTAAATCTTGCCATTGTATAGTACTTGCAAGATTTTGATATACTTCATTGAACAGTGGCCAAGCAACACTTTTCATACAATATCTTTCAATATCATATACATAACGTACCTCGTTAATATTTTCAATAGTAAAGAGAATAGCATTATGGTCACTCGTGGTGTAACCTTCTACCACATTCCAATTTCTGATTTTATTTTTCACCACACCAGAAGCCATTGTTAAATCAATAAAAGATTGCCCATTTACAGTCGAAAATGTAGCCACGTGCCCACACACATTCACAACTTCCATTCCGGAAGCAATTATGAATTCTTCAAGATAAAAACCTCTTTCATCAGTATTCACACTGCCCCAGAGAGGAGAGTTGGAGTTAAGAGTCCATCGACACCACCAAGCCACTAGTGCCAATTAAACTATTAACTTTTTCTAAGTATTCCACATCATGCAAGATGGATTCTGCGTGCCGACAATACATAGTAACTAAATACACCCTACCAAAACTGCCAATCACCTCACAACACATTGCATTTTCATTACATAAGGTTTGCACCACAGTAACTACTATTTCTCTTGTTCTTACTATGATGGCAGTATTTGGAGAGTTCCCATTAGATAAAACTCTATATCCTAGAGGATAATACATTACATGTCCGTTAGCAGAAAATGGCTCCTGTAGCAAGGCTATGTCGATGTCGTCCTTCTCCATCCTTTGGTTAATCTGCATGGCCACGCTTCTTGCCTTCTGGGCATTTAACTGCAAAATTTTTAGTTTCTTATCCATAATTAATTTTTTTCCTATATATTTCCAGAGCCTTTTTATATTCTGGGCAATCTCTACTAACAGCAACATGACCATCTTCTACTCTATTTCTTTTACAATTAATACATTTAGGCTGCAAATTCTTTTTAGTGCAGTTCCTAAAAGTATGTCCGATATCACCACAGTGACCACAATGCGCCTCTTTCTTACAATACTTGGCCACATGTCCAAACATCATACATCTATAACACTGAGTAACGTTAAAAATTTCTTTATATCTACAGGCAGACCAGCCTACTAACAATCTTTCACTTTTCTTAATTCTTTTCCAAATCTTAGGTGTAAACTGCAATATCCAATTCTCCATATTTGTGTCCTTTGTTTTGTTAACTGTTAACACTTGAATTCCATCTTTGACTTTATCTTCGGAAATACCACAGTCTTCCAAATTCTTTTTCCATATCTCTTTAGACATTTCTTCCCGACTGAGTCCTTTCTCCACATCAAATAGTACAATCTTAGGGAATATCGACTTGGGTATTGAGCAACTTAACCCCAACTCCTTTAGCTTAGAACATTCCTTAATTTTATTCAGGTCGTCGTCAGTCGCCGCCTCCACAATAACTCCACGATCCCTTGTTGGCCTTATATTTCTGACCTTGATATCCTTCAGCATAGGTCTAACTTCCCTTAATACTCCATCCTTGACATCATCACTCGTCTTAAAGTTCTCCTTTGTAGCCTTCAGTATTAGAACTTTAGATGTCTTTACATCCTTCTGAACATTCTTCTTTGTAATCATCGAATATGTGTCCTTTTTTAATTTACCTTCTTCATTCTTCAAACGTTCTTTTAAAATTATATTCTGCATATTCACTTCCAAAACCTTTGCTTCTAATTTATCCCAGAATTCCAAAATCATTCTTATCGAAGCAGACGGCACTTTACTCGTTTTGGCCCACAGAAAACTTCTTAATCTTTCACGCTCTTCCCTTATAAGGTCAAACCCATCACATTCAGAGGGAATCATTTCTTCCCCTTCTTTTCTTTGTCTTTTACGGGATTGTCCTTTCTTTATACAAGTATCAGATTCACATCCCTTAGTTCTTTTCTTCCTAGCACCTTGATTCACTGATTTATCGCCAGTTATATGCGAAGGACCTGCGAGCGACAACGACCTGTTATCAATTGGAGTTCCTGCTAAACTTCTCTCAGTAAACACTTCTATTTCAGCCAGTTCTCCAGCTTGAACAAGAACATTTTGTGCTATTTCTTCTATCTCGTCTTCAGTTAATTCTGAACTAGCCGCAACAACTTCATCACAAGTAGGATCTAGCTCGCTAGAGCTAGACATTGTATAAATAAAAAATAAATATATTTACAACTAAAAAACCAAAGTCAACAGTGACAATTGGTTAACTATTTACAATATATACAATCAAAGAACAGTCAGAGAACTAGGAGCCGTTAATCCAGGCAACTCTATTTTGAATGGAACCTTTTAAAAACGCAATTAGCGTTAAAAACCCCGGTCCCAAGTTAAACGGGACCGGTCCCAGGGGTAAACTACCCAAGGGCACAGAAATACTCAACGAAAAACCCTACTGAACCCAACTCAATCAATTCGCCCGTTTCGCCGAGCTGGGAAAACCCCAGCTCGCCCGCCCCAGACTACGAGGAAGTAGGGCTGCTAAACTAGTAACTTGAACACGAACAAAAAATATAAATGACAAAAGTCAAAACTCAATCAATTTCAACTTTCAAATCAAATATCTCTCGATTGCTCGAATTCTCAGTACCCCAGAATAGCCCCTGGGGCCGCTGAACAGTATTTTTTTTTTTTTTTTTTTTAAAAAAAATTTTCAAGGGAGAACCAGACAGTCCATTAGAGGAGGGGATGGACATTCCATTCTGACCTCCATTGTAGAAACCACTACCTGAGCCGAGGCTCATCCGTGGCTAATTCTAAAATGGGAAATAAAGTCTATACTGAAATCCTTTTTATTATATTATTAAATTTTGCAACGCAATAAACCATAAAAAAAGAAATTAACAAAACAATAACGCTCGGCAACTTAGCCTCGTGCTAGGAAAATCAATCTCAAGTTTCATCTTTATTGATCTTGATAGCCCGAGTTGACATCCCTGCCACGTGGAGGCGTGCCTCTACTATCCAACAATCTTACTCTTCTTTTAAATACACTATTTACATAATTATTAAAATAAGTAAAGAGACGCCGGTCATTAAACATAACATAGAGGAGCTCCTTCTCCAGAATGCCCAAAGATAGTTCTAGAGTGTGCCTTAAATCTGCATATTGACTGCAATACATCATGACATGTTCAGATGTCTCTTCTTCACCGCAAGAGCACAATCCAGTATCATGCAGACTTAGTTGATATAGTTTATGAGCCAATCCATGTCCGGTTACCAAAAATGTTGATTGTAATCCAAATTGTAACCAGCTCTTATTTCTAAAATCAACTATATCAACTCTTGGCAGAAACATATATGTTTGCCTCCCTTTTTCTGATGTATCCCAATATTCCTGCCATTTTATCTTAATTTCATTCACAAATCTTTTCTTCTCTAATTTTACATCTGCTTTTGTATATTCTTTATTACCATCTGGACATGTGCTCACACCAAGTACAGTTTTCTTGATATTTCTTTTTGTCAAATATGAGAGTCCTGCAACAAGTACTACATAATAGGCTGGCATCTTTCCAGCTAATACCTGCAAGGCGTCTGAAGATACCGTCCGGCATGCCCTTGTAATACCAAGCAAAGCGAATCTTTGTGCTTGTATCAAGCTGAACAGTATTAATGGAATCAACCGGCGATTAGCATTTACCAATCAACAAAATTTCAATCGCTGGGCGTCGTCTCCCGGTTGAAAGTGTTGCACCCGCTGATGTGAAATGGATACAAGCCGTGCTCACGTAATGTTCGCCATACTCGCCACTTGTCTGTGGAACACCGAAATTCTTCGGCGTGCTAATGGTAGGACTACGTTCTACCGACTGAAGAATCTATTCTATTTCATCCACATTTTGTTCGTTTGCACGTTCGAAGAAATACGAGCGCTGGGAACTGTACCAGTCTCACGCAGTTTGGTGTAAATGCTCTTGAATCCAGTATTCTGCAGTTAGGAAACCGTCGACGGTATTCTCTACAAGCAGTAGTAGCACTCACACCACAAAAACCGTAGACATACACTATATCGACAAACACCATTTCA